>NW_022196126.1:0-107500 GCF_008641045.1 Pistacia vera
ATCAAGAGCATCATCAAACTTCCCAATCTTTGATAAGCAATCTATTAATACATTGTAAAAAACCGAGTCAGGGGCATGTCCTTTAGATTCCATAGTATTTAAAATACCAAATGCATTACTAACCATTTTGGATTCCATGTATCCCTTAATCAAAGATGTATATGTTACAACATTAAGAGAACAACCAGTCTCAACCATTTTCTCTGATAAATAACCTGCCATATCAAGTCTGCTCAAACGACAAAACCCATCAATTAGTGCACTCCAAACATTCACAGGTAAAGAAATTCCCAATGTAAGAATGAGACCCAACACCTGATACACCTGCACCATCATACCCTTCTCGTAGAAACAATTTAAAACCTTCTCAAATGTCTGAACATTAGGATAAAACCCCTTCCTCAACATAATCCTAATAACATCCTGCACCTTAGCTATATCATTATACTTATATAAATTACACAGTGCAATATTAAAACTCAAGAAATTTGATGCCTGGGTCTCTTTCAAAACCTTAATACCCAGATCAACATGCCCAACCTTGAACAATACATCCATAATAACATTACGTGCAAATGTATTGGGCATAAAACCAAATTTATCCATTTCCTCAAAAGTCTCAAAAACCTGCTCATGCATTCCTCCACGCCAATAAATCCTCAACAAAAGCATGAAAGTCTAAGCCTTTGTTACACACCCAATATTCTGTAATGCAGTAACAAGTCCTCTAATAGTCCTATATTGTTCAATTAAACGAGCAACCACGCTAATCATGTGACCAATTGATTGACTATCATGAAAATAATTATGTTCTTTTGCACACCAAAGGAAAAAACTGAAAGCAATCAAATCAAAAGGACAATTCAACAAAGTCGAATATATCAAGTGAGGTCTAAGAATGATTGGTTTCCTTCTATTGGGAAAATATTCATTTTGGTCATAAATATTTTGTACATGGTGTGTTGTTAATACTCGATGGATTGACTTAAAGGATAGTGCTCTCCAGATTTTCCTTCTTTGTGCCATGTGCAATAAACTCTTCCTATATCTCCATAGCATATTGAGCTTTGCAAATGGAAAGGATAATAGAAATAAAGTAGCAGCAAAATTAGAGAAAAGAAGGCTGATAAAGTGAAACGGGTTTTAATTAGAGATATGCTTCCTCCATCCATAACAGATCCCCCATTCCATAAATTCACAACTGTGATCAAAACAGTGTTTAGAACTTTAATCCCAAGATCAGCAAAACTAGTTCCCATCTAATTGCAAATCTATTTCAAATGAATCATCCATTGCTCCTGAAAATAACGCCAGGCCCACAAGAATTCTAATCAAGAATATATAAAAGGAATCATCCATTGTCAGAAAAATTAAACAACAATAATCTTATTCAGGTAAATCTAATCCAGATTGAAATATCCCAAATCCAATTAGATAGAAGTTAATATTATCTAATATCGACATTGAACTGTAACTTTGAAATTCATCTAAATTTTCTATTTAATAAAGTTAAACAACTTAATGAATTTCAGCAAATTATTAAATATAACCAAAATTTTCTAATAAAAAAAGAAAAGAAAAAATAATTGGAAAAAGTGCATCGTGTTCCTGCAATCCCATCTTCTTCTTTGTTAACCACCAAAACTCCCACCAGTCCTCTCTAGTCTCAACCGCCACAACTGTTCTATCATAATCAAAATAAAATCCCAAACTAATAAACCACCAAAAAAGAGAAGAAACTCACCACAAAAACAAAAACCCAAGAGCAGACATAGCCTAAGTTACGACCACCAACACTACCGATGTAGTTGACACTTCCGATTTCATCAACACTTCTGATGTCGTCGTCGCTTAGACCTCTCCACCATGGTGGTCACCCGTTCCGTGACGTTGAAACAAGCATTTTTGGATTCCAAGCCGTGGATTTATTGTGGGGTCGAAGGTACAATATGTTTCTCAGTAAGCTTATTATAGAATGAGAGAATCAGAAGCCAAGATAAGCCGACAAGTTGTGGCGGAGACTGTCAGTAGGTGATTTGAGATGACAAACGGTGATGAATTGTCAGGGTTGAGTGGGTTGTCTTTGAGAAAATTTAACTCTCCGGCCATCCCAAGTTTCCATTTACAAATTGGCCTTGAAAATGTTTTTCATTTTTTTTTTTAATTAAGAGAAGCTATATGATACAGTTAGGATTCATTAAATATGTAAAATGGGTTAAAATAAAAAGATTAAAAAATATGTGGGCAAAATCATAATTAATGAAAGTTTTTAAAATTTGAAATTTAAAAATGAGCCCTACCCATTCAAATCGCTTAATCGAAACTGATTAGGGCAAAAATTGATTTCTTGAACCCTAAATGGAGACTATGTGATTTCCGATCGAAACTGCAAATTTTCACACCATATTCAATCCTAAAATCGATTTCTTGAACCCTAAACGGAATCTCTGTGATTTTCGGCGATATAGTCTACATTCACAATCGAAACTGCAAATTTTCACACCAAATTCAATCCTAAAATTGTTTTCTTGAACCCTAAACGAAATTTCTATGATTTTCGGCGATACAGTCCACTCACAATCAAAACTTCAAATTTTCACACCAAATTCAATCTTATATCATGGCTGACATTCACAATGAGGAGGAAAACCCAACGCCATTTCGAATACTAGAGTCCGGTGGGGCAAGCAGTTCAATGGTTGCTCTGGTGGATCATCCGATCAGTGAAGGTGGTCCATAGGTAAAGGAGACGACGACGGCACAACAACAGAGAGAAGAATCGCAAAACGGTTCTGAACAGGAGGAGGCCAGTGAGAATTCAGGCAAGGAGGAAGAGCTCGACGAGAATTCAAGCAAGGAGGAGGAGGCCGACGAGAATGCAGGCAATGAGGAGGCCGGCGAAGAAAGGATACGTATTTATTTTGGGAGTATTGCTCTATACTGTCGCTTAAGCGATCATTTGTATTGATTAAGCGATTCATCTCTTTTACACATGGTCGCTTAAGCGATTCTAGATCGCTTAAACGATCTTGTCCGAGGTAGAATCAACATCTACCCAGATCTAAGATCGTTTAAGCAATTCATCTTTACTCTTGGTCACTTAAGCGATTCCAGATCGCTTAAGCGATCTTGTTCGATGCAGAATCATCTGCCCAGATCTAAGATCGCTTAAGCGATCTTTTGTATGGCTTAAGCGATTCATCTTTACTCTTGGTCGCTTAAGTGATTCCAGATTGCTTAAGCGATCTTGTCCAAGGCAGAATCATCTACCCAGATCTAAGATCACTTAAGCAATTCATTCAGTTTACTCTTGGTTGCTTAAGCAATTTCAGATCGCTTAAGAGATCTTGCACGAGGCAGAATCAAGATCTCTTAAGCGATCCGAGATCGCTTAAGCGACCACAGAGGTAATTTTTTTTTGCTGATATTTTTTTTATTAGTTGTTTTGGTTTATTTTTGTTGCTAATATTTTGTTTATATCGATTGTGCAGATTGTACGGACCGTAAACTATAAAGAGTCGGGCTGGACATTGTAAGCGATGATATACTGTACTTCCCTGTAAGGGTGACGATCAGATCGAGTTAGGATGTCTTTGAGAGAATAAAGGGGATTTTAGATGGATTGAGGAATGGTGAAGAACGATTCAAAGAGACTTGTTTTGGTCATTTTTTGAAAATTGGAACAAATTGGAAAAAGGCGTTATGGGGACATGGAGTGCATTATATGTTGCTGCACTCAGTACAATGCAAAAAAAAAGCAAGAAATATGGTTCGTGGTGGATGGAAACCCACTTCGTTTTGAGATGATGGAATATGCCTTGGTGACAGGCTTAGGATGTGGGAAATTGCCAGATGCGAATGAGGCAAAGGCAATAAAGGAGAGTAGGGCAGCCATAAGGTTGGCTAACAAGGTTTTGCAGGGGGAAGCATCTATTACAAGAGGTGATTTAGGGCAGAGGATAGAAAGATTTTGGTTTACCGATTCAGAAAAGTTCAAACTGTGCTTGGTATTGTTCTTACATTCGATCCTAATGGCTTGTGACTCAACAAAAGCCGTTGATATGGATTGGGTGAGGTTTACAAGCAACTTGGACTTCTTTAATTCTTATCCGTGGGGACGGGTATCATTTAAGCAAACCATGGACTCCCTGCAAGGGAAAGACATGGCGTTAAAGCAGTCCCAATGGGTCGGGAAGGATAAACCGAACACGTACAATTTTTTTGGCTTCCCATGGGCAATGCAGGTAAATATTAATAGTTTTTTGTTATATTTTTTGTAATATATGTGTTTGAATTATGATATGGACTGTTTTTTTACAATGTAGGCTTGGATGTATGAGGTTGTCCCTGTGTTCGCTAAGGCGGGGGGGAGGAGGAAGAGTTCGGATGTGCAACAACAATTTCCTAGGATGTTGCGGTGGCATGTCGAGAAGTGTACCCATTGGGATTACGACCAAATAGACATTGAAATTGAAGCGGCTTTTGAATATGTTGTTGCTTTAAAATGTCGCTTCAATCTGATTGATTTTGTTTCTTATTGCAGGCAGTCTTTCATCCCTTTCTCACCGCTATTAGGGGTGAAGCGGAAAATGAGTATGTCACATCTTTCAAACCACTGGAGGATGAAAGGGATGAACAGATAGACCACCTGATGCGGGACCTAGCAGGGGTCATACATGTGACGGCAGTTGTAGGGCCACTACTTGAGAACGTGATTGACACAGAGGATGATGAAGCTCCAATCGATGGGAGGGAGGAGAAGGAGGAGGAGAGGGAGGAAGAGGTTCGTATGCCTCAGCAAACCGGTACAACAAGTACCGCTTTGTCGAGACATCGGCATCGGGAGAATGAGGTGGTTGACCTCATAAATGGCCTATTTTAGAGTCTTACAACAGCCGTTTATGAAAGATTTGACAAGATAGAAGAGCGGATGAAAATGATGGAGAAGAAAGTGGATAAGGTGGCAGAGAAAGTTGGTACAGTGGAGGAGGAAGTTGGTGGAGTATTAAAGGTGGTTGAAGTGCAACCTAGGCTATAAAGAGAGAGCCGAAAGTGCAAGTTTATCAAATCACCATACACAGTAGTAACACATGGAAAGAAAAGGAAAATTAAGAAACAAATGGAGGAAGAAGCAAAAATGAAGGAGGTTAAGGAGGTTGGTGGAGGAAATGGGGTGATAAGAGTGTAATTTATATATTTTTATTCCTTCCATACTATGTTTTTTGTTATGTTTTATGCCTAGTTGAGTTGATTAGAGTTTATTTTGTAAGTTTGGCATATTTGATAGACTTTATGAAATAATTGAGAAAAGATTAGGAAATTCCAGATTTTTTGTTATTTTGACCAGTGCTGTGTTTTTCAGGTTTTTCAGGTTTTTCATGGAGTTAGATTTCTCGATTGCAAAAGTGTTCTTCAGAAAAAGTAAAGTAGATGAATCAAGCCTTCTAGGAAGGTATTATGGTGAGAATCCGAGTTCGTTTGGGCCCTCATTAGTTGTTGCAAAACAGGACCTGGAATCCTATTCGGTGAAGGATTTTCTGGCTGAGTATTGAGTCTTCGAATGGGCCTAACTGGAGCTTCAGATATCGAAAGCAGGTGATTCAAAAGCCCAAATTTATCTACACATCCAGGACTGCAACTTTTGTGAAGTGACCAAGCGCAGAAAAGTTCTTTTAAATTGTGATATACCTGGTGCAAGCTGGATTACGAATTCTGTCTTCCATATCTGATAAGGATTTGACAGTTTTGGAAGTCTATCGTTTAGGAAAGGTCTAAGAAAGTAATTTCTGTTTTTCCTGGGACAGAATTGAGCAAAAACATATTATTTATTTATGAGTTGTTAGGTTAAACAGGGGGAGAAGAGAACGGCAGTTGAGGTTTTTGTTTTGAGTTTTTTTACTTTCTACGTCAATATGTGTGGCTAATCTTTCTTCTTCAGTTTAAGGGGATTTTGAAGCTTGAATTCATGTCATTGGTGTAACTTAACTTCAGTAACATTGTTCTTAATTTCATTCTTATTGGAATTGTTTATGTTATTCTGTTTTAATTGTTTATGATTTTTGTTTGGGTGATTTAGTAATGGCTTGCTAAATTGTTTAATCGGAATTTTATCTGTTAGAATTAGGAATTGTGATACATAATTGTCCTCTTTCTATTCAATGAGAAACACATGATGATAGAAGATTACAGACAAGTTCTCAATCTGTCACCTTGAATAACATAACCTAAGTTTAATAATCCAATCTTGCGTGATTGTTGCTTGGATTGATCTATTTTCCTAATTCTTAAGCCTGCCATTGAATTAAAGTTAGAGAGCTTATTCTAGGTTGTTCAAGGGTTAGGATCTCGTTGAAGAGCTTATTTCAGTAGTGACAATTAATGGAAAATTCGGGTAACAGAGCTTTTTTTTTCGTAGGTTCAATAATTCCACAATAACGAGATAGAATAATGTTACGGTTAGTTCATGTCCAATGCATGTTTAGGTGGATCTTGAACCGAGAACTGGTTGTTTTTAATCTGATATTTTCTACCATTGGAGATTTATTTGTTTCACTTTCGATTACCCCTTTCATTATTTTGTTGTCATGTTTACTGTTTAGAATCTTATTTTATTTTATTTTTTTGTTGTTTTCGTTGTGGTTATTGGTTAGAATATAGGATTTAATCGAATCATTCCCTGTGGGATCGACCCTTGCTCACCCTATATGCAATTTAGTAGTTAGGTTAGTAAGGTTATTAATTTGGAGCATTCAGCATGCTACCATGGGGCAGTGATAATGGAGGAGGGTGAGGTGGGAGGCGAAGGAAGCGGGGATGTACAAATGGAGGAAGAGGGAGGAAGTGGGCAAGCAAAAATGGACTCAAAGGTCGATTTGTATAGGCCAATAGAAGAGGAAAAGAAAAAACTCTTCTATGCTGATGGGAATGCAAAATGTCATATTTAGCCCCCCCTTAATGTTTAGTCTTTTATACGCATTTGTTGCCTAATTTTACTCATTATTACTTTATTTTGATTTAGGAAGCAAATCGAGGTGTTAATTACAAAACGGAACTAATTAGGTGAATTCAGACAGTTTCGACACTGCTTCGTACTCTGAGCATAACTCTCTCATCCAAGCTCCGATTGAGATGATGAAAAATGTTGTGGACCCATAAGAAATATATCTACAACTTTTATGTTTTGAGTTTGGACAGATACTCGCTGCATCAAGGTTGTAATCGGGCTTGAAGTTGACGCACCTGCACTACCGACGTCCTGGAGCATTCTGCCTTGTCGTGCAAATCAATTGGGCAGTTTATTATTGGAAGATTTGAAGACATGTGGCACGCAAGTTACAGCTCTGAATCACCACTTTCCTATTTTATTTTAGGACTTTATCTTATTTTTAATTAATTAGAATCAGATTAGGATTAATGTTATTTTAGGATATTAGAATATTTTTTTTAGGAGATTGAGTGGGATTCAAATACTTGAACTGGATTTTTGTTAAGGGGATCAGATTAGGGTTTTTGAGGGGGACCACGCCTCTCTTTCTCTCTCTTGGGTGGATTTTCGTTTTTCCTTTGAATATTCGTGATGGCCATGAGCGGCTAAACTTTTATAACTTGGTCGAAGGAAACGGAGGCCTAGGAATCAATAACTGTGAGATCTAATCCGTTTTATTTCAGTGTTCAATTTTATGCTTTGAGTATTGGATGTTCTTCTATGCTTATTTTAATGATTGTTTCATTTAATTTCTAGGAGGCCTACTAGGTTATTATTTGTTACAATCTACTGCTAAATTAGATATCAAATCCGTAATTGTTTGATCCCTCTAACTTGTGAAGCAATTAGGGTTATTAATTTGTTGCGTCAGGAATTAGTAATCTTAAGAGGAACACTCGACTAAATTAAATTCAACCACTTGAGTTTGTGTTGTTTAGCTTCATCGATTTCTCTAATTCTTAAGGCTGCCACTAGATTAAATCTTGAGCGCTTGTCTAGGGTTGTTTAGTGGTACGATTAATTAAGATCGCTTGTTTCTTAATTAATTACAATTAAGGAGAAATAGGAAAATAGTTCCAACGGTGAATATTCAGGTATGAATTGATTTAATTTTGCATCAATGATCAGTTGTAAGATTCCGATGGTGGATGTTGACTGAGACCAAGTTCGTTATATTAATTAATTTCGATTTGATTTGTTTTCGTTTTTGTTTTTGCTAAGATTGTTTTCTGTTTTACGCAAAACCCCCCAGCCTTGTTCACATCATCGAAAATTTGGCTAGACACTCTTCGTGGGATCGACCCTTGCTTACCCTATTTACAGTTCAGTAGTTAGGTTAGGAAGGTTTTTAATCTTGGTTGCCTACGACAGCACACCAGATTTTGGCGCCGCTGTCGAGGATGATTCTAGTTGATTTTTTTTTGTTTTTTTGATTTTTTATTGTGTTTTTGTTATTTTTTTTTATTTTGCAGAAAAAAAAAGAAAAAGAAATTGTGAACAGTAGTACTATTCCAGATGAACAGTAGTACTATTCATAAGGAAAATTTTGGTTGAGTTAGGAGTGCTATGAGTACCCGTTTCGAAGAAAACAAAATTCTGAGCAAGACTAGAAAATCCTCTAGCCCCACCCTCTTGAGGCCAAATTCGAATGTTTTGATAGGGTTTTTGGCGTTTTCGTGTTTCTGGCCATTTTATTTTATTTTTTTTTTATTTTCTAGTTAGTTCTCATTTTTTGTCATTTATTCTAATTCTTTTATGAGGTTTTTTTATTGTATGACCAGGTCCTCTCATCTTGGTGATCTAACATTCGATCCAGAAATTGATAGCACTTTGTGCAGGTTAAGGAAGGAAGCTCGGACAGATTCTGAGGAAAGCAATTTTGATTTAGAAGAGGAGGACATCATGGCTGGAAGTCAGACTTTGAAAGAGCTTGCTGCCTCTGATTTGAATCAAGCACCTTTATGCATAACGTTTCCTATTTTAGATGCTACCACTACTTTTGAATTAAAATCTGGACTAGTACATCTCTTGCCCACTTTTCATGGTCTTGCAGGTGAAGATCCTCTCAAGCATTTAAAGGAGCTTCATGTGGTTTGCACGAGTATGAAACCTACGGGGGTGACCGAGGAGCAAATTAAATTAAGAGCTTTCTCGTTTTCTTTGAAGGATTCGGCTAAGGTTGGCTTTATTATCTACCCTCTGGAACTATAACCACATGGAATGAGATGAATAGATTATTTTTGGAGAAATATTTCCCAGCTTCGAGGGCAGCCAACATTCGGAAAGAAATTTGTGGTGTAAGGCAGCATAACGGAGAGTCCCTACATGAATACTGGGAATGCTTTAAGAAACTGTGTGCAAGCTGCCCTCATCATCAGATTAGTGAGCAGCTACTTATCCAATATTTCTATGAGGGCCTTACATACACTGATAGGAGCATGATTGATGCTGCAAGTGGAGGAGCTTTGGTGGATAAGACTCTTGAGGCCGCGAGAAACTTGATTGCAAATATGGCGGCCAATTCTCAATAGTATGGCAGTAGGCTTAACCTTCTATCTTAGCGTGATAATGAGGTAAATATTTCTTCCCTAGAACAACAAATCTCAAGTCTAACTTCCCTTGTTCGTCAAATGGCTGTATGTAACATGCAAACAGTGAAGGCTTGTGGAATTTGTTCAGTAGTAGGGCATCCAACTGATATGTGCCTAACTCTTCAAGAGGAGCCTGTTGAGCAAGTGAATGCAGCAGGTGGTTTCCCTGGACAACCGCAAAGGAAGTATGATCCTTATTCGAGCACCTATAACCCTGGATGAAGGGATCACCCTAATCTTGGCTATGGGAATCCACAAGTGAATCAGCCCTACCATCAAAACCGCCCAAATTACTAGCAGTATAAGCAGCCATACCCCCCTAGACAACAACCGGACCAAACTGCTAATTCTGGTATGTCTTTAGAAGATATTGTTAAATCTCTTGCTACCAATACTTTGCAATTTCAACAGGAGACGAGGGCTAGTGTTCAAAGTTTGGAGAATCAAATAAGGTAGATGGCAACCACAATCAGTAAGCTGGAGGAGTAAAGTTCAGGGAAATTACCTTCTCAAACAGTGGTAAATCCAAGAGAAAATGTAAGTGCGATCGTTTTGAGAAGTGGCAAAAAGGTTGAGATTCCAATAAAGGCAGCCACTGCATCGTCGAAGGGAGAAAAGGAAAAAGACGTCATTGTAGACAAGAACGTTCCCAATGACGATGGCGTTCCTAAGCGTAAGTTTCCACCTCTTTCTGATTATAAACCAGTACCTCCTTTTCCTCAAGCTTTAGCAGAATCTAGAAAAGATGAGCAATACAAAGATTTTTATGAGACTTTTCGTAGATGCAAGGTAAATATTCCATTCTTAGATGCTATTAAACAAGTACTTCATTATGCTAAATTCTTGAAAGAATTGTGTACATTTAAGAGGAAACAGAAACTTAAGGGGTGTGAAAAGGTGGGAGTGGGAGAAAAATTTTCTGCAGTGATTCAGAGAAAACTTCCAACGAAGTGCAAGGATCCAGGTATGTTTACTATCCCTTGTTCGATAGGTAACACTATGTTTGAGAAGGCCATGATAGATTTAGGAGCTTCTATTAATGTCATGCCATATTCCATATATGCTTCTTTGAAACTTGGACCTTTGAATAAAACTGGTGTTGTGATTCAATTAGTTGATTGATCTAATGCCTATCCTAAGGGTGTAGTTGAGGATGTTTTGGTACAAGTTAATGGCTTAGTTTTCCCTACTGATTTCTATGTGCTTGATATGGAAAATGGAGATCAATTTGCTCCTATTTTGTTAGGAAGACCCTTCTTAAAAACATCCAAGGCTAAGATAGATGTTCATAGTGGCATACTTACCATGGAATTTGATGGTGAAATTGTCAAGTTTAATATTTATGATGCCATGAAATATCCTGATGATGAGGATGATAATCCTGTTTATTCTATTGATGTGGTTGATTCTTTAGCACAGGAAGTTTTTGAACTTGATGGAAAAGAGAATGAGGAGTTAGCCTTGAGTATTGATTTGCAGGAAACTGTTGCAGCATTGCATGATTTTTCGAAGTTAAAGCAGTCAGGTAACATTCCTTATATTGCATTACCAATTTCTAACGAGAGGTCTTTACCCTCTGTTTTGTAGGACCCTATTCCATATTTGAAGCCTGTCCCTAGTTACCTCAAGAACGTGTTCCTTGGAGACGGAAGAATGTTACTTAGTGCATCGCAAGAAGAAAAGCCTTGAGTCGAGCCAACGACAATAAACAAAGGCGCTGCTTGGGAGGCAACCCAAAGGAAGTTTGTTTTCTTTTTCTTGCATTTTAAATTTTAGTTATTTTTGCCTTTTCTTTGCATTCCATCTTACATTGGGGACAATGTCAGTTTTAAGTGTGGGGAAAGGGATTTAGGTTGTGTTTTAATTGTTTTAATTAAAAAAAAAAACAAATAGTTTTTTTTGTTTTTAGGAAGGTTTATGCTTTACATCATGTCTTTGAACATCTAGTGATGCATGAAACAGTAACTTGACTTTGTTGTTGAACATATTCCTTGACTTAGGATGTTAGCAGTATTTCATAAAATAGAGTTAATCATATTTGAATCTTTGTAGTTTGAAACAATATGTCTTGAGAAGTTCTGTGGGCTTGGTGACGAAGCATGATTGAGGAATGTATAACATCCCTTAAAAGAAAAAAAAAAAAAAATTGTTTCTCTTAAACAAGTCCTAAATTTGGGTTTAAGCAAATAGGAAAAAGAAAAGAAAGGTGTGTGGTGAGTCGAAATGGAGCGTAAAACGAACTCACTCATAAACACAACCATGAAATGAGAGGGAGCATAAAATGCACTCATTCTTTTTCAAAACAATATATATATATATTTAATATATAGATATACTAGATATAAATATTCTTACCTCCTTAGTTTCTACCCATTTGTGTAGTAGTAAAGAGAAACAGTTGAGGAAAAGTTGAGAGGGGAGTTGTACATGAATTGGTTGTGATTAGTTTCCTTGTTTGCATTGATTGATTGAGAGTAATTTTGGAAAATGATGAAGAGAGATGAATGTCATTAACTCTACTTTATTTTATTTTGCTGCTTCCTAAGTTAGGTACAAATATGCATGGATTAAATATTGTTAATTATGCATCATGCTGGTGTTCTTGATATGACTTGAGATGATGGTGTTCTTAATATGACTTGAGTGTAGTGTTTGTTTGAATTAGTTTGCCCGAGGACGTGCAAAAGCTAAGTGTGGGGGAATTTGATGGGAATGCAAAATGTCATATTCACCCCCCCTTAATGTTTAGTCTTTTATACGTATTTTTTGCCTAATTGTACTCATTATTACTTTATTTTGATTTAGGAAGCAAATCAAGGTGTTAACTGCAAAACGGAACTAATTAGGTGAATTCGGACAGTTTCGACACTGCTTCGTAATCTGGGCATAACTCTCTCATCTGAGCTCCGATTGAGATGATTCAAAATTCTATCGAACCATAAGAAATATATCTAAAACGTTTATGTTTTGAGTTTGGAGAGATACTGTAATAGCCTCTTTCTACTCAAAAACTCATAAAGCATGTACATAATAAAATACATATAAAATAACATAAAAAGGTTGGGCCCAAATTTTTCTTTTATTAAATATATACATCCTGTAAATACAAAACGTTGTGTCATGTACAAAACATCAAAACAGGGTGGACAGTGTAGCCATTTCCCTCCGCTTGCCGACGCCCATCCGACTGTGTCCTCACCTGGATCCTGCAAAACATGAAAAACAACGGGGTGAGCACAACTAATGCTCAGTAAGTAAATCTTTTACTCATTTATCCCCTTAACTATTTCTCTCTAATTCTTTCCTTACAGTTCTCATTTACTCTCTCTTTATACTTCTCACTACTTTCTCTTTCTCATAACTCTTTTTACTAACTCTCTTTAGTAGTCATGGCCTCATCTTACCAGAGGCACGGCCGGGACTCTCTCTCACTCTACGTGACTTCTACTCATTTTAGCCGATCGGACTCGGTTATGAATGGATTCGGAACCCTTGGCCACATGAGTGTATAATCTCTCTCTCGGGTACTCGGGTATAGCCCTCATCCGCATGCACTCTCACGGGCTACACCACTTCTCTATCTCATACTCATGCCGCTCTCTCAATGCGGCGTACATGCGGGAATACTCTACCCATTACTCACGGGTTCCCCATCGCATAACCTACTCTATTCTCTTGATTTGGCGCCGCTGTCGAGGATGATTCTAGTTGATTTTTTTTTGTTTTTTGATTTTTTATTGTGTTTTGTTATTTTTTTTTTTATTTGCAGAAAAAAAAAGAAAAAGAAATTGTGAACAGTAGTACTATTCCAGATGACCAGTAGTACTATTCATAAGAAATTTTGGTTGAGTTAGGATGCTATGAGTACCCGTTTCGAAGAAAACAAAATTCTGAGCAAGACTAGAAAATCCTCTAGCCCCACCCTCTTGAGGCCAAATTCGAATGTTTTGATAGGGTTTTTGGCGTTTTCGTGTTTCTGGCCATTTTATTTTATTTTTTTTTTTATTTTCTAGTTAGTTCTCATTTTTTGTCATTTATTCTAATTCTTTTATGAGGTTTTTTTATTGTATGACCAGGTCCTCTCATCTTGGTGATCTAACATTCGATCCAGAATTGATAGCACTTTGTGCAGGTTAGGAAGGAAGCTCGGACAGATTCTAGGAAAGCAATTTTGATTTAGAAGAGGAGGACATCATGGCTGGAAGTCAGACTTTGAAAGAGCTTGCTGCCTCTGATTTGATCAGCACCTTTATGCATAACGTTTCCTATTTTAGATGCTACCACTACTTTTGAATTAAATCTGGACTAGTACATCTCTTGCCCACTTTTCATGGTCTTGCAGGTGAAGATCCTCTCAAGCATTTAAAGGACTCATGTGGTTTGCACGAGATGAACCTACGGGGTGACCGAGGAGCAAATTAAATTAAGAGCTTTCTCGTTTTCTTTGAAGGATCGGCTAAGGTTGGCTTTATTATCTACCCTCTGGAACTATAACCACATGAATGAGATAATAGATTATTTTTGGAGAAATATTTCCCAGCTTCGAGGGCAGCCAACATTCGAAAGAAATTTGTGGTGTAAGGCAGCATAACGGAGAGTCCCTACATGAATACTGGGAATGCTTTAAGAAACTGGTGCAAGCTGCCCTCATCATCAGATTAGTGAGCAGCTACTTATCCAATATTCTATGAGGCCTTACATACACTGATAGAGCATGTTGATGCTGCAAGTGGAGGAGCTTTGGGGTGATAAGACTCTTGAGGCCGCGAGAAACTTGATTGCAAATATGGCGCCCAATTCTCAAGTATTGGCAGTAGGCTTAACCTTCTATCTTAGCGTGATAATGAGGTAAATATTCTTCCCTAGAACAACAAATCTCAAGTCTCTTCCCTTGTTCGTCAAATGCTGTATGTAACATGCAAACAGTGAAGGCTTGTGGAATTTGTTCAGTAGTAGGGCATCCAACTGATATGTGCCTAACTCTTCAAGAGGAGCCTGTTGAGCAAGTGAATGCAGCAGGTGGTTTCCCTGGACACCGAAAGGAAGTATGATCCTTATTCGAGCACCTATAACCCTGGATGAAGGGATCACCCTAATCTTGGCTATGGGAATCCACAAGTGAATCACCCTACCATCAAAACCGCCCAAATTACTAGCATTATAAGCAGCCATACCCCCCTAACAACAACCGGACCAACTGCTAATTCTGTATGTCTTTAGAAATATTGTTAAATCCTTGCTACCATCTTTGCAATTCAACAGAGACAGGGCTAGTGTTCAAAGTTTGGAGAATCAATAAGGTAGATGGCAACCACAATCAGTAAGCTGGAGAGTAAGTTCAGGAAATTACCTTCTCAAACAGTGGTAATCCAAGAGAAAATGTAAGTGCGATCGTTTTGAGAAGTGGCAAAAAGGTTGAGATTCCAATAAGGCAGCCACTGCATCGTCGAAGGAGAAAAGGAAAAAGACGTCATTGTACACGAACTTCCCATGACGATGGGCGTTCCTAAGCGTAAGTTTCCACCTCTTCTGATTATAAACCAGTACCTCCTTTTCCTCAAGCTTTAGCAGAATCTAGAAAAGAATGCAATACAAAGATTTTATGAGACTTTTCGTAATGCAAGGTAAATATTCCATTCTATATGCTATTAAACAAGTACTTCATTATGCTAAATTCTTGAAAGAATTGTGTACATTTAGAGGAAACAGAAACTTAAGGGTGTGAAGGTGGGAGTGGGAGAAATTTTCTGCAGTGATTCAGAGAAAACTTCCAACGAGTGCAAGGATCCAGGTATGTTTACTATCCCTTGTTCGATAGGTACACACTATGTTTGAGAAGGCCATGATAGATTGGAGCTTCTATTAATGTCATGCCTATTCCATATATGCTTCTTTGAAACTTGGACCTTGAATAAAACTGGTGTTGTGATTCATTAGTTGATAGTCTAATGCCTATCCTAGGGTGTAGTTGAGGATGTTTTGGTACAAGTTAATGGCCGTCAGGAATTAGTAATCATAAGAGGAACACTCGACTAAATTAAATACAACCGCTTGAGTTTGTGTTGTTTAGCTTCATCGATTTCTCTAATTCTTAAGGCTGCCACTAGATTAAATCTTAAGCGCTTGTCTAGGGTTGTTTAGTGGTAAGATTAATTAAGATCGCTTGTTTCTTAATTAATTACAATTAAGGAGAGATAGGAAAATAGTTCCAATGGTGAATATTCAGGTATGAATTGATTTAATTTTGCATCAATGATCAGTTGTAAGATTCCGATGGTGGATGTTGACTGAGACCAAGTTTCGTTGTATTAATTAATTTCGATTTGAATTGTTTTCGTTTTTGTTTTTGCTAAGATTATTTTCTGTTTTACTCAAAACCCCCCAGCCTTGTTCAGATCATCGAAAATTCGGCTAGACACTCTTCATGGGATCGACCCTTGCTTACCCTATTTACAGTTCAGTTGTTAGGTTAGGAAGGTTTTTAATCTTGGTTGCCTACGACAGCACACCATATGCCTATCACAATGAATCAGGAAGTGATGCCCATGTAGAGTGTAAGACAGGGGATTATCGTCGGGAATGGTTTGAACAGTTGTTGACGATGGGCAGGTGGCTTGAGGACTCGGTGAGTTATTTTTGCTTAATTTTCCTTATTTTTGCTTATGCTTTCCATACTTATCATGTTGTTTTTATTTGATGTAGCACATTGACGAGGTATTGGCACTGATAAGGCTACGACAGATCAGTAATGGTGATCTATTGTATCCTGACTGTGCCATCACCGATGTGGCGTTTAGCCAAACGCTTGTTTCGACATATCGCAATTTAATTAAAAAGGCTGTTGGTAGAGGTGTAGCAAAAGGAGCCAAGCGAAAAAGATTGGGCTTAGAAGACTTGGACTGCGTCCTTGATGATTTTAACTTTGATGACAGGATAATGCAGTATGTACAGGGGGAAAGGCCCAAATATGGCCACAGTTGGGCAAAGGTTAAAAAAGTCAACTGTATCATCAACATCAGGGATATGCACTAGATAGCAGTCGTCGCGCTTCTAGAAGAAGGGTTGCTAAACATCCTTGACTGCAACCTAACTATTTGTCGAGACAAGCAGTTGGAGACCGAGTTGGAGCCACTATCTGTGTTGTTCCCACGGCTGTTGCGCAATAGCAGGATGCTTGCGCACTTTGGTGATCAAGTACTGACCGGAAAGTGGCCAGTCAAGTGCATTACTGTCCTAACAAATGAGTCAAGGTAAATTTTGTATAAAACTAACTTACATAATACAATTGTTCTATAAGCTAATTCTAATGCTAATGTCTTCTTCCTATTTTAGTGTTGATTGCGGGGCATGTGCCTTGAAATTTATTCAGTTCGACATGACCAACACACCAATGGATGGCTTGAATGACGAAACAATGAGCAACTGTCGGGAGCGCTAGGCTGTTGAGTGCTTCCATGGGGAAATGGATCTGTTTTGAGCGACCACAACCCAATCAAAAGGTATGGAACTTGGACTTTGAATTTTGTAGTTTATGTGATGTTGATGTTGATACTTGGGTTGTGCTGTTTGTTGAAGTAGGTGCCCTAGAGCCAATCAATTATTATGGAATTGACTCTTTGTAAAAATGCTCATTAATCAATAATAAAAGGCATTTTATTCTATATCGCGTAAATCATAATTATTGCAATATGTATTGATATATGTCCTTAGAATGGTAGAATCGTGACGAGGGTATCAAGTGTTTCAAATCTTGATAGTGAGAACCCTATGAGCACATATGATGGTCATTCTAGAAACATCCGTAGCCCCAGTATTATTTTGAACTAAAGGCACAGATAATACGATAAGGCTATCATAGTGTTGAACGACCCTGTCGAAAGGCAGTGACTGATCTCACTTGTCAAGGTTGTTTGGTGACAACCTGGTGCAACACATGGGTGCTTGTTGTAGGCGGATATACCGCAGCAAGTTCACTGGACTGACCCACCAGAGGATTCCATATGGATGGTAACCCCAGTGTCTATGGAACAAATCCTCTAACGAATGGTGGTGCATGTGATCCTTAGACTTGAGATCACNGAGCTTAAGTATTCACCTCCTCGATCCGACCGAAGAGCTTTAATACTTTTGCCCAACATATTCTGTACTTCATTCCTGAATTCCTTGAATTTATCAAAGGCTTCAGATTTATGTCTCATAAGGTAGACATAACCATATCTACTGAAATCATCAGTAAATGTGATGAAGTATGAATATCCACCTCTGGCTTCAACTGTTAGTGGACCACATACATCACTATGGATGATGCCTAACAGTTCAGTAGCCCTTTCACTTTGTCCTGTGAAAGGAGACTTGGTCATCTTGCCTAAAAGGCATGACTCGCATACCTCAAATGACTGAAAGTCAAAAGGGGCCAAAACTCCATCCCTTTGAAGTTTTGCAATGCGAGTCTTATTAACATGACACAATCTACAATGCCAGAGATATGTTTGGTTTTGATCGCTATGTTTAGCTTTCTTGGTTTCAATATTGAGAATATCCTTATTGTTTAAATCAAGAACATATAATCCATTATATAACCTTGCAATTCCAAATAGAATACCATTCAAACTAAAGGAAAACAATCCATTAGATATCTCAAAATGATACCCTATATTATCCAAAGCGGATACTGAAAGAATATTTCTAGAAATAGAAGGTACGTGATAACAGTTTTGTAGTTCCATCAACAAGCCCGTAGGCAAACATAAACAGTAAGTCCCTATAGCCAATGTAGCCACATGTTCTCCATTTCCAACTCGAAGGTCCACCTCTCCCTTGGCGAGCACTCTACTTTGCCTTAGTCCCTACACATCAGTACAAATGTGAGTACCACATCCTGTGTCAATGACCTAAGATGTTGAGGGAGAAAAGTTAATCTCATTCATAAACATACCTGAGGTCGTAGCGTTTGACTTCTTCTTGCTTGTGAGGAAAACCTTGCAGTGTTTCCTCCAGTGGCTGGGCTTGCCACAAAAGAAGCAAACTACCTTACCCTTCCCTATGCCACTCTCAGGCCCAAGAGCAACCTATCCTTTTTGGTTGGGCTTGGGTTTGGCCTTGGCCTTACCCTTGCTGTTACCCTTTCCTTTATTGGCAGCATCCAATAAAATAGGCTTGGACTTCTTCAAGTCCTGCTCTATAGTCCTTAGCATGTTCAAAAGTTTGGACTGGGTTTTCACCATCGTGTTCATATTGAAATTCATTATGAATGGTGCATAAGAGTCAGGTAAGGATTGTAGAATTAAATCCATTTGTAATTCTGCATCCAACTCAAATCCCAAAGTCTCAAGCCTCTCAATGCTCTCGATCATCTTGAGTATATGAGGACCAACTTGGGCTCCCTCAGTCAGATGACTCCCAAATAGTGCTTTTGACACCTTGTACCTCTCATGTTGAGCATTTCCTTCAAAAAGCTCCTTGAGGTGTAGAATAATGGTAGCAGTGTCTATATTCTCATGCTGCTTTTGCAGAACTGGTATCATCGATGCTAACATCAAGCATTGAACGCCATCAGTATCATCAAGGAACTTTTGATAAGTATCCTTTACTTCCTGAGTGGCATCAGAATCAGGCTCAGCCATGTATGGCTTTTCAAGGATATACAATTTCTTTTCTGACTTGAGTATAATCCAAAGATTACGATACCAGTATGAGAAATTGGATCCATCCAACCTATTTTCTTTCTCGATTATCGGTCGCAGGTTCATTATGCTCATTTTGGTGAATCTACAATTGCAGAAAAGATAAAGTCATTATAAAGTTCATTATTATTTAATATGGTTTTTATTAAACGATGCTCCCACTATTTTACTCAAGTCAATAGCCATCACTATTAACTTGGTGGACTGAGATCCTATCTTGCCCATTTCAAACCTTCACTTTGGCAAACAAGCCAAAATGAGTTGATTAGGTAGGCCAACAAACTTAATCCACACCAGTTGATAGCTCCTACTATCAACCTCAAATGTGAAGAAGCCAACAAGCTAATCACACATTCCAATGGCCCCAACCATCTTCCTTAAGTGTGATTCTCAGTATCAGTAGAGTGGACATTACATGCCACCACGTGAACACAATATGTGTACTTCTTTACTATGTTTATGACACGTTTATCAACCTTCGCTTTGACGAACAAGCAAAACCGTCATTTTAAGTCGACCCAACACCATTAAGGAAAACTCCAATGAATTTTAACCTCCCACTGGTAGAAGTGTACCCTTCACTTTGGTGAACAAAGTTTCGACGAACAGTGGTTTGATTAAAACCATGGTGATGGAAGGCATACGTGACTTAATATACTTTAATTGAGGGTTTGCTATTTAGTGTCTCACCAGATTATTCTTTTTGTTAGAATGACATTGTTTGGCATGTTCTTGAACATTCAACCTTAGCATGCATTCTAAACAAAATATTAAAACGTGTCGATACATGGCCCAACTAAAACCGATTTCCTCGAGTCTAGAGGAATCGGTAGGTCACTTAGGGGTCCTGTAATAAATATCTTGAGTCTTCAACTATGATTGCCTCGCCTTTTGCTCCATCTCAAGTACATTACAAAAACATCATACTAATTTTATAATAAAATTAATCTCAAACTAATTTTACATCAATAAATTTAGAAATGTCGATTTACATTCGAAGGGAATAAGATGAGAAGAGAATGTACATGGAGAAAGGGGAAATAGGCAAGACACACAGGTCTTATTTTAAAATTTACAACCATACATACCCAAAAATAATTTAGAACATTCACCATAGGTCATAAGGCTCATGTACTGGGCACCATGCAATATACAAACAAGTACATAACATACATTTCAAAAACAATCAATTTTTGAATTGGGTGGGTCAATAATTAATTACCCTCTTATATGTGTAGAATGGTTATTGGCTTTATAGGTTATTAAAAACTGTAGTTTAGTCCCTTGACGAAAAACAAAAAATTGGGATAGCAGCTTCGTCGCCGCGGCGAAGTTGTATTTCACTACAGTGAAGCAGACTTTGTTAAGAATTCCAGCAAGTACGCCATCGCGGCAAAGTCTGGAAATCCCAAAATGCATAGTTCGCGTTTTGCAGTTTTTTTCATGTAATAACATGAATCCAAATCAAATCGAATGCACAAACATTCGACCAAGATACCAACCAACCAATATAACATTCATTAACACATTATTAAACCAATTTATCAATTGAATCATTCATTCAACAGTAGATGATAAGAATGCAAAATGTCATATTTACCCCCCCTTAATGTCTAGTCTTTTATACTTATTTGCTGTCATATACTTATCAGGTTGTGTCATATACACATTGATGGGAATGCAAAATGTCATATTTACCCCCCCTTAATGTCTAGTCTTTTATACTTATTTACTGCCTAAATGTACTCATCATTATTCTATTTTGATTTAGGATGCAAATGGAGGCGTTAATTGCAAAACGGAACTAATTAAGTGAATTCGGATAGTTTCAACATTGTTTCGTAATCTAGGCATAACTCTCTCGTCCGAGCTCCAATTGAGATGATTTAAAATGCCGTGGAATTTTAAGAAAGAGATCTACAACTTTTATGTTTTGAGTTTGGAGAGATACTCACTGAATCAAGGTTTTAATCGAGCTTGAAGTTGACGCAGCTACACTGCCGACGTTCTAGAACATTCCGCCTTGTCATGCAATTCAAATAGGCAGATTATTACAAGAAGTTTTGAAGACCTATTGCACGCAAATTACAGCTGGAAAACACCACTTTCCTATTTTATTTTAGGACTTTATTATTTTATTTCCAATTAATTAGATTAGGATAAATATTACTTTAGGATATCAGAATATTTTGAGGAGATTAAGTAGAATTAGAATTAGAATTTAGATATTTTTAAAAGAGAGATCATATTAGGAATTACAAGACATATCACACCACGCCTCTCTCTTCTTTTCTCTGGAATTTTTCTTTCTTTTTGAGTTTTTGTTTATGGCCATGAGAGGCTAATTTTTATACCTTGGTCGAAGGAAACGGAGGCCTCGGAATCAATAACTGTGAGATCTAATCCTTTTTATTTCAGTGTTCAATTTTATGCTTTGAGTAATGGATGTTCTTCTATGCTTATTTTTATTATTGTTTCGTTTAATTACTAGGAGGCCTACTAGTTTATTAATTGTTGCAATCTACTGCTAAGTTAGATATCAAATCTGTAATTGTTTGATCCCTCTAACTTGTGAAGCAATTAGGGTTAATAATTTATTGCGTCAGGAATTAGTAATCTTAAGAAGAACACTCAACTAAATTAAATACAACCGCTTGAGTTTGTGTTGTTTAGCTTCATCGATTTCTCTAATTCTTAAGGCTATCACTAGATTAAATAATTGAGTATTCTATGGAGCGTAAACCGCACCACTCTAACACAACCATGAAATGAGATGGAGCATAAATGCACTCATTCTTTTTCAAAACAGAAAAAAAAAAAAAAAAAATTGTTTCTCTTAAGCTATCCTAATTTGGGTTTAAGCAATAGGAAGAGAAAAAAAGGTATGTGGTGAGTCGAGATGGAGCGTAAAACGTACTCACTCTAAAACACAACCATGAAATGAGATGGAGCATAAATGCACTCATTCTTTTCAAACAGAAATATAATAATATAAATAATAATATAATAATCCCTAGTTTGCTACCCAATTTGTAGTAGTAGAGAAACAGTTGAGGAAAAGTGAGAGGGAGTTGTACATGATTGGTTTGTGATTAGTTTCCTTGTTTGCATTGAATGATTGAGAGTAATTGTGGAAAATGTGAAGAGAGTGAATGTCATTACCCCTATTTTTTATTTTGCTGCTCCTATGTTGGTACGAATATGCATATTAATATTGTTGCTTATGCATCATGATGGTGTTTCTTGATATGACTTGACATGATGGTGTTCTTGATATGACTTGAGTGTAGTGTTTGTTTGAATTATTTTGCCCGAGGACGTGCAAAGCTAAGTGTGGGGGAATTTGATGAGAATGCAAAATGTCATTTACCCCTCTTAATATCTAGTCTTTTATACTTATTTCTGCCTAAATATACTCATTATTTTATTTTGATTTAGGATGCAAATGGAGCGTTAATTGCAAAACGGAATTAATGAAGTGATTCGGACAGTTTTGACATTGTTTTGTAATCGTGCATAACTCTCTCATCCTAGCTCCGATTGAGATGATTCAAAATTATGTGGAACCATAATAAAGAGATCTACAACTTTCATGTTTTGATTTGGAGAGATACTCGCTGCATAAAGGTTTGTAATCGGGCTTGAGTTGACGCACCTGCACTGCCGACGTCCTGGACATTCTGCCTTGTCATGCAAATCAATTGGCGATTATTATTGGAAGATTTGAAGACATGTGGCACGCAAGTTACAGCTTAGAATGACCACTTTCCTATTTATTTTAGGACTTTTCTTATTATCAATTAATTAGAATCAATTAGGATTAATGTTATTTTAGGATATTAGAGTATTTCTTTTAGGAGATTGAGTGGGATTCAAATACTTGAACTGGATTTTTGTTAGGGGATCAGATTAGGTTTTGGGAAAAGGGGACCTGCCTCTCTCTTCTCTTCTCTGTAATTCTTCTTTCTTTTGAGTTTTGTTTATGGCCTGAGCGGCTAAACTTTTAGAACTTGGTCGAGGAAACGGAGGCCTCGGAATCAATAAACTGTGAGATCTAATCTATTTTTCTTAGTGTTCAATTTTCATGTTTGAGTATTGGATGTTTTTCTCTGCCTAATTTTATGATTGTTTCGTTTAATTACTAGAAGGCCTACTAGTTTATTAATTGTTGCAATCTACTGCTAATTTAGATATCAAATCCGTAATTGTTTGATCCCTGTAACTGTGAAGCAATTAGGGTTAATATTTTACTGCGTCAAGAATTAGTAATCAAAAAGACACACTCAACTAATTAATACAACCGCTTGAGTTTGTTGTGTTAGCTTCATCGATTTCTCTAATTCTAAGGCTGCACTAGATAAATCTTGAGCGCTTGTCTAGGGTTGTTTAATGGTAAGATTAATTAAGATCGCTTGTTTCTTAATTATTACATTAAGGAGAGTAGGAAAAAGTTCCAACGGAAATATTCAGGATGAATTGATTTAATTTTGCATCAATGATCAGTTGTAAGATTCCAAGGTGGATGTTGACTGAGACCAAGTTTCGTTATATAATTGATTTCGATTGTAATTGTTTTGTTTTTGTTTTTGCTAAGATTGTTTTCTGTTTTACTCAAAACCCCCCGGCTTGTTCACATCATCGAAAATTCAGCTAGACACTCTTCGTGGGATCAACCCTTGCTAACCCTATTTTAGTTCAGTTATTTAGGTAGGAAGGTTTTTAATCTCGGTTGCCTACGACAGCACACCAGCTATGTTTAGCTTTCTTGGTTTCATATTGAGAATATCCTATTGTTTAAATCAAGAACATATAATCCATTATATAACCTTGCAATTCCAATAGAATACCATTCAAACTAAAGGAAAACAATCCATTAGATATCTCAAATGATACCCTATATTATCCAAAGCGATACTGAAAGAATATTTCTAGAAATAGAAGGTACGTGATAACATTTTTGTAGTTCCATCAACAAGCCCTAGGCAACATAACAAGTCCCTATAGCCATGTAGCCACTGTTCTCCATTTCCAACTCGAAGGTCCACCTCTCCCTTGGCAGCACTCTACTTTGCCTTAGTCCCTACACATCAGTACAAATGTGAGTACCACATCCTGTGTCAATGACAAGATGTTGAGGGAGAAAAGTTAATCTCTTCATAACATACCTGAGGTCGTAGCGTTTGACTTCTTCTTGCTTGTGAGGAAAACCTTGCAGTGTTTCCTCCAGTGGCTGGGCTTGCCACAAAAGAACAAACTACCACTTCCTCCCTATGCCACTCTCAGGCCCAAGAGCAACCTATCCTTTTTGGTTGGGCTTGGGTTGGGCCTTGGCCTTACCCTTGCTGTTACCCTTTCCTTTATTGGCAGCATCCAATAAAATGGCTTGGACTTCTTCAAGTCCTGCTCTTAGTCCTTAGCATGTTCAAAAGTTTGGACTGGGTTTTCACCATCGTTTTCATATTGAAATTATTATGAATGGTGCATAAGAGTCAGGTAAGGATTGTAGAATTAAATCCATTTGTAATTCTGCATCCAACTCAAATCCCAAAGTCTCAAGCCTCTCAATGCTCTCGATCATCTTGAGTATATGAGGACCACTTGGGCTCCCTCAGTCAGATGACTCCCAATAGTAGGCTTTTGACCACCTTGTACCTCTCATGTTGAGCATTTCCTTCAAAAGCTCCTTGAGGTGTAGAATAATGGTACAGTGTCATATTCTCATGCTGCTTTTGCAAACTGGTATCATCGATGCTAACACAAGCATTGAACGCCATCAGTATCATCAAGGAACTTTTGATAAGTATCCTTTACTTCCTGAGTGGCATCAGAATCAGGCTCACCATGTATGGCTTTTCAAGGATATACAATTTCTTTTCGACTTGAGTATAATCCAAGAGTACGATACCAGTAGTGAGAAATTGGATCCATCCAACCTATTTTCTTTCTCGATTATCGGTCGCAGGTTCATTATGCTCATTTTGGTGAATCTACAATTGCAGAAAAGATAAAGTCATTATAAAGTTCATTTTATTTAATATGGTTTTTATAAAACGATGCTCCCACTATTTTACTCAGTCAATAGCCATCACTATTATTGGTGGACTGAGATCCTATTGAATGGTGATCAAACTGCTCATATTTTGTTAGGAAGACCTTTCCTAAAAAATCCAAGACTAAGATAGATGTTCATAGTGGCATACTTACCATGGAATTTGATGGTGAAATTGTCAAGTTTAATATTTATGATGCCATGAAATATCTTGATGATGACGATGATAATCATGTTTATTCTATTGATGTGATTGATTCTTTAGCACAGGAGGTTTTTGAACTTGATGGAGAAGACAGATTAGAAGTTGCCATTAGTAATCATCTTGAGGAAGAGAATGAGGAGTTAGCATTGAGTACTAATTTGCAGGAAACGGTTGCAGCATTGCATGATTTTTTGAAGTTACAGCAGTCAGGTAACGTTCCTTATATTGCATTACCAATTTCTAACAAGAGGCCTTTACCCTCTGTTCTGTAAGACCCCATTCCAAATTTGAAGCCTCTCTCTAGTTACCTCAAGAACGTGTTCCTTGGAGACGGAAGAATGTTACTTAGTGCATCACAAGAAGAAAAGCCTTGAGTCGAGCCAACGACAATAAACAAAGGCGCTGCTTGGGAGGCAACCCAAGGGGAGTTTATTTTCTTTTTCTCGCATTTTAAATTTTGGTTATTTTTGCCTTTTCTTTGCATTTCAACTTACATTGGGGACAATGTTAGTTTTAAGTGTGGGGGAGGGGATTTAGGTTATGGTTTAAAAATTGAAAAAAAAAAAAATTAAATAATAATAGTTTTTGTTTTTAGGAAGGTTTATGCTTTAAGTCATGTCTTTGAACGTCTAGTGATGCATAAAATAGTAACTTGACTTTGTTATTGAGCATATTCCTTGACTTAGGATGTTAGCAATATTTCATAAAATAGATTTAATCATATTTGAATCTTTGTAGTTTGAAACAATATGTCTTGAGAAGTTGTGTGAACTTAGTGACGAAGCATGATTGAGGAATGTATAACAACCCTTAAAAGAAAAAAAATTAAAATTTGTTTCTCTTAAGCTAGTCCTAAATTTGGGTTTAAGCAAATAGGAAAAAGAAAAGAAAGGTATNAGAACGTTGGTAGTGCAGGTGCGTCAACTTGAAGCTCGATTACAACCTTGATGCAGCGAGTATCTCTCCAAACTCAAAACATGAAAGTTTGTAGATCTCTTTCTTAGTGCTCCACAGCATTTTGAATCATCTAAATCAGAGCTCGGATGAGAGAGTTATGCCCAGATTATGAAACAATGTCGAAACTGTCTGAATTCACTTAATTAGTTCCGTTTTGCAATTAACGCCTCCATTTGCATCCTAAATCAAAAAAGAATAATGATGAGTATATTTAGGCAGCAAATAAGTATAAAAGACTAGACATTAAGGGGGGTAAATATGACATTTTGCATTCTCATCACACAGTCACGACAGCTGGGAAGTTTTCTTCCGTTTTTGGCTAGGAAAATAGGGTTTAAGAGTCCTAAACTAACTAGCATTAAGGAAAAACAAAACCCTAACCCTTATGGGATATAAATAGAAGTCTTTTACCATTTTTTTGGGGGAATTCTTTGAGAGATAAAAAAAGAGAGAACAAAGATATTCAAGAACTTAAGAAAAAGGGAGATTAAAGAAGGCTTAGAGAAGAATAATTGGAGGAGATCATCATCAACTTCATTAATCCAACCAAGTTTCACTAAGTTTTTCTTCTTCTTTGTTATTATTATTTGTTATGAATAATACAATGATGTTCTGATATTTATTCATGAAGAACTAATTCTTTTGTGATTGAGGGTGATTTCAAAACCATAGACATGTCTTGTGATTAATAAACTCTACATCTATTTATCTTTTGATCCCTCTTGGTTATGTGATTATTTCTCTGTGAATAGGATTTAGATAGATTGTCTTAATTGTTTAAGTGCGCAATTAAATAATTAGGATTAATTTATTAATGCCAATTTAGGTTGTTTAGTATGGAGTCTCTTTATTAACCTAAATAACTAGTGGTAAAGTGTATGCTTGCATACATGGGGGGTAATCACTCAAGATAACTAAACCGACCATATGAGTTTAGCCTTGATTCAGTAGGTCTCGCACAACTTAATGCTTTTATTAATTTGAATCTAGAGATCGTATCCTAGGTTATCTAATAAATAGGGAATTGGGTTATGACCGTGTCTGATCCAACGACTCAGTAAGGAGAGATAGAACTTATCAACGTTTGGTATTTTCTGAGCTGATGTGATTAAGAAGTAGAAAGTTAAAGAGTGCTTTTATTATATGTAATTCATGTCTAGTGGTGGCGAATAAACCTTCAATCTAGTTTCTCTTATTTATCTCTTTCGTGATTGTTTCATAGTTTTACTTTGTTTAATTTTAGCTTGATAGTTTTTGTTGAGTTTTTATAATTCATGACAAACCCCGTTTGAAGTAGATAATTAATTGAGTTCACAAATCCTCTATGGGAAAGACCCTTACTTGCCCTTTTCTACTGCACGACTTTGCATTAGAATTTAGTGAGGTAAAATTAGGTGTTGCATTTGCATGGATCAAAGTACATCACCATGTTGAGTCACGAGATAATTGTATCTTTCAGGCTCATGGTGTACTCTCCCAGATCTACGTAGCTCCTATGCTACTTGAGGTGGTTTACTTTTATCCACAAGTTGTGGAGTAACCTCCTCTGATGTTCAACCACTACTTGTGGCACATCTTCTCGTCCTTCGTCTAGTATATCTTATGGCTCTAGAACTTCATCGAGTTATACTTTTCTTCCATTAGTACTTCATAGAAAAAATTCCTTTTCTAGGAAGATGCCAATACGAGCAACAAAAATTTTGTGCTTCTCTACATGGTAGAATAGTATCCTTTGGTCTCTTTAGGATACCCCACAAACATATATTTGTAGGATTTTGGGCCCAGCTTGTTCGAAGTAAATTTCTTGACATAAGCTTCGATACCTCAAATCCTTAGATAAGACAAATTGGGCTTTTGCCCATTGCACATCTCAAATGGAGTCTTGTCTATAGACTTTGATAGCATACGGTTCATAATGTGAGTCACAGTCTCTAAGGCATAACCCTAGAATGATGCAAGTAAGTCACTAAAACTCATCATGGACCTAACCATGTCAAGTAAGGTCCTATTCTTCCTTTTGGATACTCCACTGTGTTGGGGTGTATACGGAGTGGTGAGTTGTGATACTATCCTACATTCCTTCAGGTATTCAAAAAACCCTGAGCTTAAGTATTCACTTCCTTGATAAAATCGAAGAGCTTTAATACTTTTACCCAACATATTATGGACTTCATTCCTGAATTCTTTGAATTTATCAAAGGCTTCAGATGTTAGAGTAGGTGCCCTAGAGCCAATCAATTATTGTAGAATTGACTCTTTGTAATAATGTTCATTGATCAATAAAAGGCATTTTATTCTATATCGCGTAAATCATTATTGTATGTATTGATATATGTCCTTAGAATGGTAGAACCATGACAAGGGTACCAAGTGTTTCAAATCTTGATAGTGAGAACCCTATGAGCACCTATGGTGGTCATTCTAGAAACGTCCGTAGCCCTAGTATTATTCTGAAGTAAGGGCACATATAATATGGTAAGGCTATCATAGTGTTGAATGACCCTGTCAAAAGGCAGTGACTGATCTCATTTGTCAAGGTTGTTTGGTAACAACTTGGTGCAAAACATGGGTGCTTGTTGTAGGAAAGTTCACTGGACTGACCCACCAGAGGATTCCATATGGATGGTAACCCAGTGTCTATGGAAAAAATCCTCTAACGAATGGTGGAGCATGTGATCCTTACACTTGAGATCACCGGAGCGCCTTGTGCATCGATTGGTGTAGTTTGACACTAGCCCAATGCAGTTCTATTCAGAGCTGTCAATACGGTAGTGATTGGTTGCATCAAGGGTATCAAGATTATGTTTGATCGACAGAGGATTCATCACTCTCAGGTACGGGGGAAGTTATCTCATGGCGTAATTCAGTAAATGGAAATGACACTAAAACTGTGGCCACAGTGGGATTGAGTTGTTGCTCTATCCAGTTTATAATTCCGGTCATTGGTCTAGTAACTGAATACATACATATCGAGAGTAACTGAGGTTGACACTATTTCTATGCCTCGGTCTCATTGAGATAATGGACGATGAGAGGATTGTATTGTTTGGTAACCATATCGTTGACAGGTAGCTGCTTCGCTGAATCCAAATCTATCGAGTGGCCATAATGCCTTGCTAAGGGCCAATCTTGGTTTGTGTGTAGTGAGACAATTAATTGGTATTAATCGCGATACTACACACTACCGGTATGATGAGGAGCCTATAAGTCACACACATAGAAGATAATTTAAGAGCCAATTTATAAGAAAGATGTTTTCATCTTTTTAGGTGAAAGGGTATTTTGGTAATTTCACAATGCAATTAAATTTGCTGAGGTCGTATCCTTTATTTAATTTGTTAATAAAATTAAATAAGTGAAATTATATTTAAATATGTGTTCGCATATATTTAAATGAATTATTGTTATTGCTAAATGTTAATAGATGAAATATATATATTAATTGAATTTAATTGAAATAACAATAATAGTTATTAAAATATCTAAATGGGGTTGTTTGGACATAAGAGTTGTTTAGGTTGGTGCCCAAGCCCATTCCATGATGGAATAGGGCATAGTGTGCACTATATAAGTGCAACACTTTTTGAAATAATTTAATTGAATTCATTTTCATTCATAAAGCAAAAACTCCAGCCCACTTCTCTCCCATGCCAGATTGCTTTTTGCTTGAAACAAAGTTTGCTTGATTTCTTCTTGGTTCTTAAGGCTAAAGAGGATCTACCAAATCCCTCTTTAGTTCCTTGGGGTTGTCTTCATGTGGACTACATTGGTTCGATCCTACTCTTGGGTCGGTAGCGAAATCCATTCAGAGACAAGTTGGAAGAGCTTCCAAACCTGCGTATGATTTCTTAACTCTAGACTGAATTTTCTGCAGATTCTTTTTTAATGTGTAAACTGTAAATTTGTGCCCTGATGTTGGTTCAAAGGAACGATCTATGTCGTAAATAATTTTTGTTTCCGCTGCCTTGACTTGATTGTTTCCTAACAGTGGTATTAGAGCCTAGGGTGCCAGATTTTACAGTTTTTGTGAATAGTTGATTACATGTATTTGATTGATAACATATTGCCCTGATGAATCTGCACAAAATCTGCCATGAAAGCATGTTTTAAGAAATCAATTAATTGATTATTTTAATTTGTTGATGTTTTGCAATTTTGGAATATATTGGGTTATGGATTTTTGTTGAAATCAGAAGCTAAGATTGTTTGCAAAATCCATTTGGCGTATTTTTGGTGGTTTTGAACTGATCTGATGTTACAGATCAGTGTACACTCACCGTGGCGATATAAACCATCACGCAGCGTGCGTTTTTTGCTGTATTTGCTGATTGTAAAATCAGCGCTCGACGAGACGATAAGACCCATCACCGTGATGATCATCCTTAGCGTGATCACTGATTGAATATCAGCGCTCACCACGACAATATAACTCATCGCCATGGCAATCACACTCTAAGGTGCGTGCTGATGAAAATCAACGCTTACCGTGGCGATATGATCCATAACCGTGGCAATCGCACGTGGTGCATATATGCGATGCAAATCAGTGCACGCTACAGTGATCTAATCCATCGTCGCAGTGAGTGCACTTTCGAGTGCATGGGGGCCAAAGTGAAAAGTTTCAAAACTTTTGGCCCAAATGTAGATCTGTAAATTGTCAAGGGGTAATTAATAATTCACCCATCCGATTCAAAAATTGATTGGTTTTGAAATGAATGCCATGTACTTGTTTGTATATTGCATGGTACCCGGTACATGAGCCTTAGACCTATGGGGAATGTTTTAAATTTTTGGGTATGTATGGTTGTAATTTATTAAATAGGGCCTGCATGTCCTGCCTTTCTTCCCTTCTCGATGTACATTCTTTTCTCATCTCATTCCCCTCGAATGTAAATCGAGGTTTCTAAATTTATTGATGTAAAGAATTTTGTATAATTATTCTCACTGTAAATTTAGAATGATGTTTTTGTAATGTACTTGAAGACAGATCAAGGAAGAGACGATCATACTTCAAGACTTAAGATTTTATTACAGGACCCCTAGTTGACCTACCGATTCCTTTAGGCTCGAGAAAATTGGCTTTAGTTGGGCCATGTACCGACACGTTTTAATATTCTATTTAGAATGTATGCTAAGGTTGAATGTTCAATAACATGCCAAACAATGTCATTCTAACGAAGATAATAATATGGTGAGACATTAAATAACAAACCCTCAATTAAAGTGTATTAAGTCACTTATGCCTTCCATCACCATGGTTTTAATCAAACCACTATTCGTCAAAAACTTGTTCGCCAAAGCGAAGGGTACACTTCTACCAGTGAGAGGTTAAAATTCATTGGAGTTTTCCTTAATGGTGATGGGTCGACTTAAAATGACGATTTTGCTTGTTCACCAAAGCAAAGGATGATAAACGCGTCATAGGCATAGTAGATAAGTACACATGTTGTGTGTACGTGGTGACATGTAGTGTCCACTCTACTGATACTGAGAATCACACTTAAGGACAATGTTGGGGCCATTGGATTGTGTGATTGGCTTGTTGGCTTCTTCACATTTGAGGTTGATAGTAGGAGCTATCAATTGGTGTGGATTAAGTTTGTTGGCCTACCTAATCAACCTATTTTGGCTTGTTCGCCAAAGCAAAGGTTTGAAGTGGGCTGGATGGGATCTCAGTCCACTAGGAAAGCCAATGGGCTTTCCTGAGTTAATAATGAGGGCTATTGACTTGAGGAAAATAGTGGGAGCGTTTTTTAATAAAGACCATATTAAACAATAATGAACTTTATAATGACTTTATCTTTTCTGCAATTGTAGATTCACCAAAATAAGCATTATGAACCTGCGACCGATAATTGAGAAAGAAAACAGGTTGGATGGATCCAATTTCTCAAACTGGCATCGTAATCTTCGGATTATACTCAAGTCAAAAAAGAAATTGTATATCCTTGAAAAGCCATACATGGCTGGGCCTGATCTGATGCCACTCAGGAAGTAAAGGACATTTATCAAAAGTTCCTTGATAATACTGATGGCGTTCAATGCTTGATATTAGCATCGATGACACTAGTGCTACAAAAGCAGCATGAGAATATGGATGCTGCTGCCATTATTCTACACCTTAAGGAGCTTTTCGAAAGGAATGCGCGATATGAGAAGTACAAGGTGTCAAAAGCATTGTTTAGAAGTCGTCTGACTGAGGGAGCCCAAGTTGGTCCTCATGTGCTCAAGATGATCGAGCACATAGAGAGGCTTGAGACTTTGGGATTTGAGTTGGATGCAGAATTACAAATGGATTTGATTCTTCAATCCTTGCCTGACTCTTATGCATCGTTCATGATGAATCTCAATATGAACACGATGGTGAAAACCCTGTTAGAGCTTTTGAACATGATAAGGACTGTAGAGAAGGACTTGAAGAAGTCCAAGCCTATTTTACTAGTTGTTACCAGTAAAGGAAAGGGAAATGACAAGGGTAAGGCCAAGGCCAAACCCAAACCCAAGCCCAAATGACAGGGTGCTCTTGGGTCTGAGAGTGGCATAGGGAAGGGCAAAGTAGTCTGCTTCTATTGTGGCAAGCCTGGCCACTGGAGGAAACACTGCAAGGCTTTCCTCACAAGCAAGAAGAAGTCAGATGCTACGACTTCAAGTATATTTATGATTGAGATTAACTTCTCTCCCATAACATCTTGGGTCATTAACACAGGATATGTTACTCACATTTGTACTGATGTACAGGGGCTAAGGCAGAGGTGAGTGCTCGCCAAGGGAGAGGTAGACCTACGACTTGGAAATGGAGCACATGTGGCTTCATTGGCTGTAGGGACTTATTGTTTATCTTTGCCTACGAGCTTGTTGTTGGAACTACATAACTGTTATTACGTACCTTCTATTTCTAGAAATATTATTTCAGTATCCGCTTTGGATAATATAGGGTATCATTTTGAGATATTTAATGGATTGCTGTCCTTTAGTTTGAATTCTATTTGGAATTGCAAGGTTATATAATGGGATATATGTTCTTGATTTAAACAATAAAGATATTCTCAATGTTGAAACCAAGAAAGCTAAACATAGCGATCAAAACTAGACATATCTTTGGCACTGTAGATTAGGTCATGTTAACAAGACCCGCATTGTAAAACTTCAAAGGGATGGAGTTTTGGACCTTTTTGACTTTAAGTCATTTGAGGTATGGGAGTCATGCCTGTTAGGCAAGATGACCAAGTCTCCTTTCACAGGACAAGGTGAAAAGGCTACTGAACTGTTAGGCATCATCCATAGTGATGTATGTGGTCCACTAACAGTTGAAGCCAAAGGTGGATATTCATACTTTATCACATTTACTGATGATCTCAATAGATATGGCTATGTCTACCTTATGAGAAATAAATCTAAAGCTTTTGATAAGTTCAAAGAATTTAGGAATGAAGTACAGAATATGTTGGGCAAAAGTATTAAAGCTCTTCGGTCAGATCGAGGAGGTGAATACTTAAGCTCAGGGTTTTCTGAATACCTGAAGGAATGTGGGATAGTATCACAACTCACCCTTCGTATACACCCCAACACAATGGAGTGTTTGAAAAGAGGAATAAGACCTTACTTGACATGGTTAGGTCCATGATGAGTTTTAGTGATCTACCTGCATTATTCTGGGGTTATGCCCTATAGAGTGCGACTCACATTTTGAACCGTGTGCCATCAAAGTATGTAGATAAGACTCCATATGAAGTATGGAGTGGGCGAGAGCCCAACTTGTCTTATTTAAGGATTTGGGGTTGCGAAGCTTATGTTAAGAAATTGACTTCGAACAAGATGGGCCTAAAATCCTATAAATGTATATTTGTGGGGTATCCAAAGGAGACCAAAGGATACTATTTCTACCAACCAGAAGAGCGCAAAATTTTTGTTACTCGTTCTGGTGTCTTCCTAGAGAAGGAATTTTTTCTAAGAAGTACAAGTGGGAGAAAAGTAGAACTCGATGAAGTTCTAGAACCATAAAATATACTAGACGAAGGATAGGATGATGTGCCACAAAAGGTGGTTGAACATTATGAGGAGGTTACTCCATAACTTATGGATCAAAGTGAACCACCTCAAGTAGCATAGTAGCTACGTAGATCTGGGAGAGTATGCCATGAGCCCGAGAGATACGGTTATCTCGTGACTCAATAAGGTGACGTGCTAGTCTGCCAAGACGATGAACCCAGAACCTACTAAGACGCTATATTGGATCCAGATTCCATTAAATGGCTTGAAGCCATGAAATCTGAGATGGACTCTATGTAGCAGAACCAAGTATGGTCTTTGGTGGAACCACTTGAATGGGTAAAACCCATAGGGTGTAAATGGGTCTTCAAGAAGAAGACTGACATGGATGGCAAGGTGCATACTTATAAGGCATGATTGGTTGCCAAAGGTTTCAAACAAATTCATGGAATTGACTATGAAGAAACCTTTTTGCCGGTTGCTATGATTAAATCCATCCGGATTATGCTTGCGATTGCTGCATATCATGACTATGAGATTTGGAAAATGGAGGTCAAAACAACTTTTCTGAACGGAAACCTTGAAGAGGATGTGTATATGACACAACTTGATGGTTTCGTTCTTGATGGGCAAGCTGATAAGGTATACAAGTTGCAGAGATCCATATATGGACTCAAGTAAGCTTCAAGGAGCTGGAACAGTCATTTCGATGAAGCTGTAAAAGATTTCAGATTTACCAAGAACGAAGACGAGCCCTGTGTTTCCAAGAAAGTGAGTGGGAGCATAGTGGCATTCCTAGTGTTGTATATCAATGACATACTTCTGATTAGGAATGATATACCGAACTTCTAGTCGATAAAGACCTGGTTATCCAAGTGCTTCTTCATGAAGGACTTAGGGGAAGCAGCCTACATCCTTGGAATAAAGATCTATCATGATAGATCGCATAGGTTGCTTGGTCTAAGTCAGAGCACATATATTGACAAGTACTAAAAAGATTCAGTATGGAAGAATCCAAGAAGGGATTTCTTCCAATGTCACATGGTGTTTATCTCTCTATGAAAATGTGTCCTAGAACACAAGATGAGAGAAATAGGATGAAGAGGATCCCATATGCATCAGTAATCGGATCCATCATGTATGGCATGCTATGTACTCGGATTGATGTGTCATGTGCTTTGAGCACTTGTAGCAGATATCAATCGGATCTAGGTAGGCGTCACTAGATGGCTGTTAAGAACATTTTTAAGTACCTGAAGAGGATTAAGGATATGTTCTTGGTTTATGGACGGGAAGATGAGCTCACTGTAAGAGGATACAATGATTCTAGTTTCCAAACGGACAAAGACGATTATCGATCGTAATCAGGGTTTGTATTTTGTTTCAACGGGGTGCAGTGAGCTGGAGGAGCTCCAAGCAAAGCACCGTAGTGGACTCTACAATGGAGGCTGAGTATATTGGATTATCAGATACAGCCAAGGAGATAGTCTGGATTAAGAAGTTTGTCACCGAACTTGGTATGGTTTCCATGATTGTTGATCCAATAGACATCTATTGTGACAACAATGGAGCTATCGTTCAAGCCAGCGAACCACGGTCTCATCAGAAGTCCAGACACATACTCAGACGATTCCATCTCATTAGAGAAATTATTGAGAGGAAAGATATGTAGATCAGTAAAGCGCATACTAATGACAATCTCGCAGATCCACTAACAAAGCCTCTATCGTAGCAGAAGCATGAACGACACTTGAGATCATTTGGTATTAAATACATGAATAATTGGCTTTAGTGCAAGTGGGAGATTGTTAGAGTATGTGCCCTAGAGCCAATCAATTATTATAGAATTGACTCTTTGTAATAATGTTCATTGATCAATAAAAGGCATTTTATTCTATATCATGTAAATCATTATTGTATGTATTGATATATGTCCTTAGGATGGTAGAATCATGACAAAGGTATCAAGTGTTTCAAATCTTAATAGTGAGAACCCTATGAGCACATACGCTGGCCATTCTAGAAACGTCCGTAGCTCCAATATTATTCTAAAATAAGGGCACAGATAATACGGTAAGACTATCATAGTGTTGAACAACCCTGTCGAAAGGCAGTGACTGATCTCATTTGTCAAGGTTGTTTGGTGACAACATAGTACAACACATAGGTGCTTGCTATAAGCAAGTTCACTAGACTAACCCACCAGAGGATTCCATATGGATGGTAACTCGAGTGTCTATGGAACAAATCCTGTAACGAATGGTGGTGCATGTGATCCTTACACGTGAGATCGCCGAAGCGCCTTGTGCACCGATTTCTATTCAGAGCTGTTAATACGGTAGTGATTGACTACATCAAGAAGTGTATCAAGACTATAGTGGATCGACAGAGGATTTATCACTTCCGAGTATAGGGGAAGTTATCTCACAGCACAATTCAGTAAATGGCAATGACACTAAAACTGTGTCCACAATGGGATTGAGTTGTTGCTCTATCCAGTTTATAATTCCGGTCATTGGTCTAGTAACTGAATACATACATATCAAGAGTAACTGAGGTTAACACTATCTCTATGCCTCGGTCTCGTTGAGAGAATGGATGATGAAAGGATTGGATTATACGGTAACCATATCATTGACAGGTAGCTGCTTCGCTGAATCCAAATCTATCGAGTGGCCATAATGCCTTGCTAAGGGCCAATCTTGGTCTGTGTGTAGTGACACTATTAATTGGTATTAATCGCGATACTACACACTACCAGTATGATGAGAAGCCTACGGGTCACACATATAGAAGATAATTTAAGAGCCAGATTATAAGAAGGGCGTTTTCGTCTTTTTAGGTGAAAGGGTATTTTGGTAATTTCACAGTGCAGTTAAATTTGCTGAGGTCGTATCCTTTATTTAATTTGTTAATAAAATTAAATAAGTGAAATTATATTTAAATATGTGTTCGCATATATTTAAATGAATTATTGTTATTCTTAATGTTAATATATTAAATATATATATTAATTTAATTTAATTGAAATAACAATAATAATTATTAAAATATTTAAATGGGGTTGTTTAGACATAAGAGTAGTTTGGGTTGGTGCCCAAGCCCATTCCATGATGGAATAAGGCGTAGTGTGCACTATATAAGTGCAACACTTAGTGAAATAATTTAATTGAATTCATTTTCATTCACAAAGCAAAAACTCCAACCCCCTTCTCTCCCATGCTAGATTGCTTTTTGCTTGAAACAAAGTTTGCTTGATTTCTTCTTGGTTCTTAAGGCTAAAGAGGATCTAGCAAATCCCTCTTTAGTTCCTTGGGGTTATCTTCATGTGGACTACATTGGTTCGATCCTACTCTTGGGTCAGTAGCGAAATCTGTTCAGAGACAAGTTGGAAGAGCTTCCAAACATGCGTATGATTTCTTAACTCTAGATTGAATTTTCTACAGATTCTTATTTAATGTGTAAACTGTAAATTTGTGTTGATCTTGGTTCTAAGGAATGATCTATGTCGTAAATAATTTTTGTTTCCGCTACCATGACTTAATCATTTCCTAACATCAGATTTATGTCTTAGGAGGTAGATATAACCATATCTACTGAAATCATCAGTAAATGTGATGAAGTAGGAATATCCACCTTTCGCTTTAACTGTTAGTGGACCATATACATCACTATGGATGATGCCTAATAGTTCAGTAGCCCTTTCACTTTGTCCTGTGAAAGGTGACTTGGTCATCTTGCCTAAAATGCATTACTCATATACCTCAAATAACTGGAGGTCAAAAAGGTCCAAGACTCCATCCCTTTGAAGTTTTGCAATGCGGGTCTGATTAACATGACCCAATCTACAATGCCAAAGGTATGCATCGTTTTGTTCGCTATGTTTAGCTTTCTTAGTTTCAACGTTGAGAATATCCTTATTGTTCAAATCAAGAACATATAATCCATTATATAACCTTGCAATTCCAAATAGAATACCATTCAAACTAAATGACAACAACCCATTAGAAATCTCAAAACGATATCCTATATTATCCAAAGAAGATATTGAAATAATGTTTCTAGAAATCATAGGTACAAAATAATAGTCTTTGAGTTCTAATAAGAAGCCTGAAGGCAAAGACAAACAATGAGTCCCTACAGCTAATGCAGCCACATGTGCTCTATTTCCAATTCGTAGGTCCACTTCTCCCTTGGAAAGCAATCTACTCTGCCTTAGTCTTTGCACATCTGTACAAATGTGAGTACCACATCCTGTGTCAATGACCCAAGATGTTGAAGGAGAGAAATTAATCTTAATCATAAACACACCTGAAGTCAAAGCATCTGACTTCTTCTTGTTTGTGAGGAAAGCCTTGTAGTGCTTCCTCTAGTGGCCAGGCTTGCCACAATAGAAGCAAACTACCTTCCCACCTTTCCCAACGCCACCAGCAGGCTTGAGAGCATCCTATCCTTTAGGCTTGGGCTTGGGATTGGCCTTGGCCTTTCCCTTGCCCTTATCATTTCCTTTTCGAGCAGCTACTAGTAAAACAGGCTTAGACTTCTTCAAGTCCTACTCTGTAGTCCTTAGCATGTTCAAAAGCTTTGACAGGGTTTTCACCATAGCATTCATATTGAAGTTCATTATGAACGGTGCATAAGAGTCAGGCAAGGATTGCAAAATTAAATCCACTTGTAATTTTGCATCTAACTCAAACCCCAAAGTCTCAAGCCTCTCCATGTGCTCGATCATTTTGAGCACGTGAGGGCCAACTTGGGCTCCCTGTAACACCCACATCGAGGTGCGTAATCTCATTTCCCTTAGTTGTAGTGTTTATTCCAAGATGGATGCATGAAATTAGCTTGGGGAAAATTTTGCAAACTTAGCCGCGGCAAAGGGATTTAATCGCTGTGACAATGTACTCTCTGCCCAAATTCGTGGCAAAAAATGCATGATTCGCCAGGGCAAAGAAAGTGCTTTGCCGGGGTGAAGAACTCCTTGGAAATTTTAGTGAAATTCAGGGGAAAACTTGCTTAAGGGCAAAATGGTCATTCCACCCATAATTAGTTGAAAGTGTGGGGAGTGAAAAGAGATAGATTTTCATGGAGAATGCAATGAAATGAAGACATTATGGTAATTGACTAAGAGACATAGACAAAATTTCATAGTAAGTGCAAGGGTAAAATGGGAAGCTATAAGTAATAATATGTTATATTAAGGGTTCAAGCATAAAACCCTAGCCATTCTTCCCCTTCCATTCATGCCACTTTCCATCCAAGTTCTCTCAAATTTCTTCAATCACTTTTCAAGGAAATTCATAGATCTTGGTTCACTTTTGGTGGAATTTCAAACCTAAGCATCCCTAGGTAAGATCCTTGCACTAAGATGTGAGATTAATGTTTTAAAGTGTTGATTCTTATGATTTGTATTCATAGGGTTTAAGAGAAAGAGGGTTGTATCAAGGAAGACTACTAAAGTGTTTGGATTGCTCACATCTAAGGTAAGTAAATCCAACCCTAGTCATGATTGGAGCAATATTGTGTAAAGAACTTCTTTTATGCATGTATGTGTTTGTATGAGAATTGTTGATGGAATTGATGTTGAATGATGGTTAGAATTCCACCATGAGAAGTGGTGTTTGTGTATGTGATGTTTGATGAGAGTTTGGATGAATTATGGAAGAATTAGAGTAGAATTTGTGAAGTGTAATTCCTGGCCAGGTTTGATGATGATTTTAAGGAGTTTGGCTCCAAATTTTGGTGGCTTAAGAAAGATATAGAAGTGTAGCCAATTTAGAGTTTGTGTGTGCATACAAATTGTTTGATGAAATGTAAAAGAGAAGTGCATGCATTAATATGATTATTTGTTATCTTGAGATGAGTTGGTAGATGGTAGAGAATGACATGTCACATGCCATATAGCATTACTTCTTCTAAACATGTGAATTTAGAAAGCATAACAAGCATAAGCCCATCTACATGCATACATACTCATAAGAGCATTAAAGAACATTAAAGAACAAAGAAAAGAGAACTATTAAGGAACACTTTTAAAGAAGAGAAGAGAAAGTTGTTGCAATGGGGAACCCGTGAGTGACCTAGCCCTGCATGCACGCCACCTTTAGTGAGTGGCCCTAGAATAAAAAAGAAGAATTGTACAGTCCGTTAGAAGTGCATGTGGGTGAGGACTGTACCCAGAAAGATTTAAAGAATACACTCACACGGCCAAGGTTCCAAATCCATGCCTCAACCGAGTCCGATCGGCAAGAAAGGAAGAAAGAAAGACTAGAAAAGAAAGAAATACAGAGAAAAGAAACAGAAAACAAAATAAGAAAACAAAAAATAGAAAAGGAAATGCACATCCTATGCATTATACTTATGCATGATACCATTTCCACTATCTTGAGTAGTGAGAAACTGGAGTTATAGAAAGAGCGGAGAAGAATAGAGAAGTTTGATGTAAGGAAAGAAAATAAGAATAAGAGCAACGGAGATAGATGGGAGTATAGCGGGTTTACTTACTGAGCAATTAGTGCTCACCCCGTTGTTTCTAATGTTTTTGCAGGTAGTAGATGAGATGCGATCGGATGGAGTATCAAGAAGTGGAAGGGTCTGGCAGCATTGTCAAGTTCTTTTTTTTTTTAAGTAATTTGGTTACTTAATGTACAGTTTTGTATATAAAGAAAAATTAGTATGAGCCCTCTATTTCATACTCATGTACATGTATATTTTCTTATATATATATTTAGTGAGTTTCACAAATATACTAGCTAGAGAAAGAGAAGCATTACACTCCCTCGGTCAGGCGACTTCCAAACAGTGCTTTTGACACCTTGTACCTCTCATGTCGAGCATTCCATTCGTATAGCTCCTTGAGGTGTAGAATAATGGCAGCAACGTCCATATTCTCATGCTGCTTTTGTAGCACTAGTGTCATCGATGCTAACATCAAGCACTAAACGCCATCAGTGTTGCGTTGTAACTATAACATGCAAATGTAGCAAATGCACTAGTCGCACAAAGTAATAAAGTGATGAGTGAGTATCATTCCCACGAGGATTGGTTGCTAAGCTGTAACGCCCCGCTTGAGGTACGTTGTTATTGTTTCCTCTTTTGCCCTTAAACGAGTTGGCTTTTGTTGTTATTGTTTGTTGAATGTTTGCCCTGAAAATTGGATGAAAACAGAAGAAGTTCAGTCTGCCGTGCTTCGCCAGGGCGAAGAAGAAGCTTCGCCGCGGCGAAGATGTGTTGAAACCAGGGGGAACTCCCTGAAATTTCGCCGCGGCGACAGAGGTTTCTTCGCCGCTGCGACGGGCCGAATAAAGGTTGATTGAGTTTTAGATATTTTCTTCCTTAAGGACAATTTGACCTTTCTACCCCTAATTAGCAGGAAAAGTGGGGAGTTTTGTAAGATATTTCATGGAGAATAGGTTGAGATAGGGGTGAGTTTGTAATGAATCAAGGATATGGATGGAATTCCCAAAGTAGAACAAGGGCAAAATGGGAATGAGGTGTGTTAATATTTCATTAAAAGAGATTAGAATCAAAGAAACCCCTCATTTCTTCTTCTCAAACGTGACTCTTCATTCTTCTCCTCTCAACTTCTCTTTTCTTTTGATCAAGGATTTTCAAGGGTTTTTGAAGTGATTTAGAGTAGAAAAGCAACCTAGGGCTTCCTAAGGTAAGGATTTCTCCTTAAGTTTGTGATTTGTGAGTTTTAGTTCACTTTGGTGTGTGAGGGTTTTCATTCTTTTGGTTAAGATTAGAGGAGAATCAAGCTAAACAAGTGAAGGAAGAGTTTGTGAAGTCTCTCCTTAACAAGGTAAGTAAAACCCACCCCAAGTTGAGATTTATGAATTTTCTTGATTAGGGTTTTGATAGAAATGATGTATGTATGTGATGTGCATGTAATATAGCATGTATGAAGGATTAATAGAGATTTCTATGCTTTGTGATTGTTTATCCTTGCAAAATTGAGAAATGGGTTGTTGGTTTGGCAGGTAGTTGAGATGGAATTTAAGGGGTATTATGTATTCCCTTTTTGGAAGTGTTTTCTATGGCAGGTTTTGTGGCTTTGTGAAGGGTTTTTCCCCATTTTGGATGGTTAAGAAAAGTTTTAGAATCATGGCTATGATAGAGTTTTATAGTGCACATGATTGTTTGGTGAAATGCCTAATAGAGGTTTGAGTATGAGAAATGAACCTTAATTCTTGCAACATTGCATGTTGGCATCTCATAAGTGCATTGGTGAAGATGAACCATCCATAGGCACTAGTTGTACATGAAAAGTGACCTAAGAAAGTGTAAGGAAATGGTTTATGCAATTACCCTATGAGTAGAGAGCTTAGTGGGTAAAATTACTCTAAGGGTAGAGAGCATTGAAAAATGCTACAATAGAATGAATTAGAAGAGTAGTATAGTTGGGATGATGCTTTGTGATCATCACCCGACCGTTATGGGAATCGGATTGATGCTTGGTGATCATCATCCGAATAGCCCTTAGAGTGATGGGTCGATGCTTTGTGATCGTCACCCGATGAGTAGTAGAGATGGGTAGATGCTTTGTGACCGCTACCCGTTAGTGATAGATAGTAGGTTGATGCTTTGTGATCATCATCCGACATTTAGTAGAAACGGGTTGATGCTTTGTGACCATCACCGGATAGTGACTAGAGACGGGTAAATGCTTGGTGATCATTACCCAAAATTCATGAGGAACGGTAGGCGCTAGGTGATCTCCACCCGATAGTTAGAAAGAACCGAGTGGTGCTTTGTGATCCTCACTCGGTAGTCACTAAGAACGGGTTGGTACTGTGTGAATTCCACCCGATAGCCATAGAGAGTGAGATGGTGCTGTGTGAACGCCATCCGGCCGTACCTCCGGTAAGATGAGGACATGATGTTATTAGAAACAGAAATAGAATCAGAGTTAGCATAAGAAAGAATTAGAGTTATTCATACGGGGACAGACAGATAAGAGTTTTACTTACTGAGCATCATTTTTGTGCTCACCCCGTTATTTTCCTTGTGGATGCAGGTTCTAGGTGATGTTGCGGTCGGAGGGGCGTCGGCAAGCAATGAGAATAGCTACACTGTTTCCCCTGTTTTGTCTTTTAAAATACATTTTTTGTAAACAGTACTCTTTCTGTATAAAGACATATGAATTGTAATGAAAGAAAACTTTGGGCCCAACTTTTCTATTGTTATTATGCATGCATTGTACAGTTTTCAGTAGATGTTACATTTTTGGTATCAGAGCAAAGATTTTTGGATTGAACAGTGTACTATTCTCATCGCCACGACGTCCTCTAACCGACCGTGTGAGTAATTCTTTCCTTATAGTAATTGTTTCTTGAGTTCATTAGTGTGATCATTTTGTAGATGAGGCGTAGTTATCGAAATCGCGGTAAAGGTGTGGTGAATGAAGGAGAACCTTCTAACCCACCAGAGTCTACGCCCCCTCCCTTGGATGAAGCTAGAATCCGGGGAATTATACAGCAAGTTATGGCTGAAACTCAGGGGAGTTGTACCTCCCGTACAGACACCCGCCAGTTACGCCTGTCGAAAGAGGGCAAACGGTACCTCCCCCAGTACCGAACAGAGTGGAACCGATCTACGGTCTTTCTAGTCAGCATCAACCCTCAGAGTTTAAGGGTACTACAGATCCAGTGATAGCAAAGAGTGGCTTGGGTCATAGAGCGCCACAGGTTTATTTCCCATGTCAGACCGGGAGAAGATTCGGTATGCGAGTTTCTTGTTTCGGGGTGATGCCCGAATTGGTGGGAATTAATGGAAGAACCTCATGATGCGACAGTGATGACGTGGGGAAGTTTTAGGCAAGATTTGAGGCTGAGTATAGAACAGAGGACCAAGTTCATGAGAAGGTCCAATTTATCAGTCTACAGCAAGGACAAGCGCTGTGAAAAGTACTCAGTAAAGTTCAACGCTCTTGCAAGGTTTGCACCGGGAATAGTTAGTACCCGGCTTTGAGAAGGGATAAGTTTGTGCATAGATTGAAGCCGGAGATAGCCCGGGATATTAGACAAGCTCCAACCCTCCTCGAATTACAGTGAGGCCTTGAGGCGGGCAATGAAGGCGAGATTTTTTAGAATAAAATCTTCCCCGTAGGATCCTCGCAGGAGGACCAAAGGAGCTACCTCTACTCTCCCCAGAGAGAGAAGCAGAGGTGTAAGGGCAAAGAAATGAAGAACCAGAAGAAGAAGTTTCCATATAAACAGAATAGAAAGAGTGGAAGAATAAACGACCTCGGACGGAAGGTTTTCCTCCTTGCCCTAAATGTGGGAAGAATCACCCGAGAGAGTGTCTGAGGGATCAGAGAGTGTGCTATAGGTGCCGACAGCCAGGCACATGATGAGAGATTGTAAAGCTCCTCTTCCACCAACCACCCAGGGTTCAGGAGGTACTGCGAATGCCAGAGTGTTTACTGTGGCACAGGGTGAAGCAGAGGCCAGTCCATCAGCCGTTACTGGTCAGTTATTATTTCATGCAGTCCCTTTATATGCTTTAATTGATTCAGGTGCTACCCATTCGTTTATATCTTATAGGATGCTTGAGAGATTAGTTTGAAACCTACTAGACACACAACCCATTAAGATAGAATTATCCGATGGGGTTAGTGTTGTGACTCAAGAGATTTTGTTAAGAGAGTCCTTAGTGATCCAGGGTAGAAGTTAATCGTTGACTTAATATTTTCGATATGCCCGATTTTGATGTAATTCTGGGTATGGACTTCTTAGGAAGATATGGAGTAGAGATTGACTGTCGAAAAAGAAGGCGAGGTTTAACCTCGATTGTGGAGATAAGTTTAGTTTGGAGAAGGCCAACTTGAGCATGCTGATTAGTAGTGTGAAAGCCAGGAAGATGTTGAGAAAGGGGTGTTCGGGGTATATTGCCCATGTAGTGCAGAGTGGGATGTTCCACAGTTAGAGATTCAGAGGGTGCCAGTAGTTCGAGACTTTCTAGATGTGTTTCCGGAAGAGTTACCGGGTTTGCCTCAAGAGAGGGAGGTAGAATTTAGTATCGAACTAGCACCAGGAACAACACCCATATCTAAAGCCCCTTATCGAATGGCCCCACTGAGCTCCAAGAATTAAAGAAGCAACTCCAAGAGCTTTTAGATAAAGGCTTTATCCGACCGAGTCATTCTTCTTGGGGAGCTCCAATCCTGTTTGTGAAAAAGAAGGATGGATCACTAAGGATTGTATTGATTATAGGGAGCTGATAAAGTTACAGTGAAGAATAAGTACCCGCTACCCCGGATAGATGACCTTTTTGATCAGTTGAAAGGAGCGGCAGTGTTCTCCAAAATTGATTTGAGGTCCGGGTATCATCAATTAAGAGTGGTTGAGCAAGATGTGGCTAAGACTGCCTTTCGTACAAGATATGGGCATATGAATTTGTAGTGATGCCTTTTGGTTTGACTAATGCCCCAGCAGTTTTTATGGACCTAATGAACAGGGTATTTCATGAGTATTTGGATCAGTTCATTGTTGTCTTCATCGACGACATTCTGATTTACTCAAAGTCGAGAGAAACATGAGAAACACTTGAGATTAGTATTGCAACGGCTGAGAGAAAAGAAGTTGTGTGCTAAATTTTCCAAGTGTGAGTTTTGGCTGAACCAGTGATATTCCTGGGTCATACCGTATCAAAGGAAGGGATTTCGGTAGATCCGAGTAAAGTACAGGCAATCCTGGAATGGCAGAAGCCGAGAACATGAAAGAAATCAGGAGTTTCCTAGGCTTAGCAGGCTACTATCGGCGATTTGTAGCGGGATTCGCCCAGTTGGCTAAACCGTTGACAGCTCTTACTAAGCAGAAAACTCCTTTTGTCTGGTCCAGCATGTGAAGAAAGCTTTCAAGAGTTGAAGAAGAGGTTACATCAGCTCCTGTACTAGTGTTACCACAGGAGGGTGTAGATTATGACATTTATACAGACGCCTCTTTGCAGGGACTTGGTGCTGTGTTAATGCAGTTGGGTAGGGTTATAGCTTATGCTTCTCGACAATTGAAAAGTACGAGACCAGATACCCTACGCATGACTTAGATTTGGCAGCCGTGGTCTTTGCCTTAAAGATTTGGAGGCATTACCTTTATGGTGTGAAGAGTAATATCTACACCGATCATAAGAGTCTAAAGTACTTCTTCACCCAAAAGGAGTTGAATATGAGGCAGAGAAGTGGTTAGAGCTGGTCAAGGATTATGATTGTGAGATCAAATATCAACCAGGGAAGCCAATGTGGTAGCCGATGCCTTGAGTAGAAAAGCCCATGTTTTCCGGCTTACCAGACAGAAAGAGTTAATAGAAGATTTGTCTAAGGAACAGATTGAGGTGGTTCCGGGAAGAATTGCCAGCCTTGTGGTACAGTCCTCTTTACTAGAGAAATTAGAGAAAAGCAAATGGCTGATGAGTGGTGTCAGAAAATAGTTCAGCAAGTGCATGAGGGCAAGACATCAGAGTTCTTTGTGAGAGATGGTGTCCTCTATTTTAGAAATCGTTTGTGTATACCTCCAATTGAGGAGTTAAAACAGAAAATTCTTATGGAGGCTCATGACACACCATACACCGCTCTCCGGGAGCAACCAAGATGTATCAGGATATTAAGAAAGGCTATTGGTGGTCGGGTATGAAGAAAGACATTGCAGAGTTTGTGGCTAAATGTCTAACTTGCCACAGGTGAAAGCAGACCCCCAACGGCCGTCAGGGTTGCTTCAACCATTGAGTATTCCGGAGTGGAAATGGAGAGCATTTCAAGGATTTTATCACGGGTCTTCCCAGAGTGCAGAAAGGGTGTAATGCAATATGGGTGATTGTGGATAGATTAACCAAGTCAGCCCATTTTCTCCCAGTAAGGAAAGTACCACTACCGATCATTTGGCTCAGATTTACCTCAAGAGATAGTCAGATTGCATGGTGTGCCCAAGACTATAGTGTCAGTAGAGATTCCAGATTTTGTTTCACCTTCTGGACAAGTTTACAGAGGAGTTTGGGTACCCGTTTAGCATTCATACTGCCTATCATCCTCAGACAGATGGCCAAACTGAGAGAACAATCAGGTGCTCAAGGATATGTTGAGAGCCTGTTGCATAGATTATAGAGTATCCTGGCATGAGATGTTACCCTTAGTGGAATTTGCCTACACAACAGTTATCAGTCTACATTAGAATGGCGCCTTATGAGGCTTTGTATGGTAGACCGTGTAGTCTCCGCTTCATTGGGATGAAGTAGGCGAAAGAGTTGAGTACTGCTCTTGGGCCAGAGATGACTCAGAAACTAGTAGAAGATGTGGAATTAATCAGAATAGGATGAAGCAAGCCCAAGATCGACAGAAGAGTTATGCCGACTTGAAGAGGAAGAGGTATATTCCAAGTGGGCGACAAAGTGTTTCTGAAAGTTTCCCCCTACAAGCGTAATGCGCTTCGGAAGCAAAGGGAAGTTAGCACCGAGGTATGTAGGTCCTTTTGAAATCTTACAACGAGTAGAAAGGTGGCTTACAGATTGGCACTACCCCCTAGTATGGACAGGGTGCATGATGTCTTCCATGTCTCGATGCTACGGAAGTATGTAAGTGATCCCCTCCACATCCTGAGCATAGAAGACGTTGAAGTAACAGAGAATCTAGTATATGAAGAACGTCCGTTCAGATTTTAGATCGAAGGGTTAAAGAACTTCGGAACAAGAGTGTTCCGCTAGTGAAGGTCCTTTGGAGGAATCACAAAGTGGAAGAGGCCACTTGGGAAGTAGAACGAGACATGCAGAATCGTTTCCCAGAGTTATTTGCATGAATTTCGGGGACGAAATTCTTTTAAGGGGGGAGAATTGTAACGCCCCGCTTGAGGTACGTTTGTTATTGTTTCCTCTTTTGCCCTTAATCGAGTTGGCTTTGTTGTTATTGTTTGTTGAATGTTTGCCCTGAAAATTGGATGAAAACAGAAGAAGTTCAGTCTGCCGTGCTTCGCCGGGCGAAGAAGAAGCTTCGCCGCGGCGAAGATGTGTTGAAACCAGGGGAACTCCCTGGAAAGTTTCGCCGCGGCGACAGAGGTTTCTTTCGCCGCGGCGACGGGCCGAATAAAAGGTTGATTGAGTTTTAGATATTTTCTTCCTTAAGGACAATTTGACCTTTCTACCCCTAATTAGCAGGAAAGTGGGAGTTAATTGTAAGGATATTTCATGGAGAATAGGTTGAGATAGGGGTGAGTTTGTAATGAATCAAAGGATATGGATGGAATTCCCAAAGTAGAACAAGGGCAAATGGGAATGAGTGTTAATATTTCATTAAAGGAATTAGAATCAAAGAACCCCTCATTTCTTCTTCTCAACGTGACTCTTCATTCTTCTCCTCTCAACTTCTCTTTTCTTTTGATCAGGATTTTCAAGGGTTTTTGAAGTGATTTGGAGTAGAAAAGCAACCTAGGGCTTCCTAAGGTAAGGATTTCTCCTTAAGTTGTGTGATTTGTGAGTTTTAGTTCACTTTGGTGTGTGAGGGTTTTCATTCTTTTGGTTAAGATTAGAGGAGAAGTCAAGCTAAACAAGTGAAAGGAAGGAGTTTGTGAAGTCTCTCCTTAACAGGTAAGTAAACCCAACCCAGTTGAGATTTATGAATTTTCTTGATTAGGTTTTGATAGAAATGATGTATGTATGTGATGTGCATGTTATAGCATGTATAAGGATTAAATAGAGATTTCTATGCTTTGTGATTGTTTATACCTTGCAAAATTGAGAAATGGGTTGTTGGTTTGGCAAGGTAGTTGAGATGGAATTTAAGGGTATTATGTATTCCCTTTTTGGAAGTGTTTTCTATGGCAGTTTTTGTGGCTTTGTGAAGGGGTTTTTCCCCATTTTGGATGGTTAAGAAAAGTTTTAGAATCATGGCTATGATAGAGTTTTATAGTGCACATGATTTGTTTGGTGAAATGCCTAATAGAGGTTTAGTATGAGAAATGAACCTTAATTCTTGCAACATTGCATGTTGGCATCTCATAAGTGCATTGGTGAAGATGAACCATCCATAGGCACTATTTGTACATGGAAAAGTGACCTAAGAAAGTGTAAGGAAATGGTTTATGCAATTACCCTATAGTAAGAGCTTAGTGGGTAAAATTACTCTAGGGTGAGAGCATTGAAAAATGCTACAATAATGAATTAGAAGAGTAGTATAGTTGGGATGATGCTTTGTGATCATCACTCGACCGTTATGGGAATCGGATTGATGCTTGGTGATCATCATCCGAATAGCCCTTAGAGTGATGGGTCGATGCTTTGTGATCGTCACCCGATGAGTATAGAGATGGTGTAGATGCTTTGTGACCGCTACCCGGTTGTGATAGATAAGTAGGTTGATGCTTTGTGATCATCATCCGACATTTAGTAGAAACGGTTGATGCTTTGTGACCATCACCGGATAGTGACTAGAGACGGGTAAATGCTTGGTGATCATTACCCAAAATTCATGAGGAACGGGTAGGCGCTAGGTGATCTCCACCCGATAGTTAGAAAGAACCGAGTGGTGCTTTGTGATCCTCACTCGGTAGTCCAAAGAACGGTTGGTACTGTGTGAATTCCCACCCGATAGCCATAGAGAGTGAGATGTGCTGTGTGAACGCCATCCGCCGTACCTCCGGTAAGATGAGGACATGATGTTATTAGAAACAGAATAGAATCAGAGTTAGCATAAGGAAGAATTAAGAGTTATTCATACGGGGACAGACAGATAGAGAGTTTTACTTACTGAGCATCATTTTGTGCTCACCCCGTTATTTTCCTTTGGGATGCAGGTTCTAGGTGATGTTGCGGTCGGAGGGCGTCGGCAAGCAATGAGGAATAGCTACACTGTTTCCCCTGTTTTGTCTTTTAAAATACATTTTTGTAAACAGTACTCTTTCTGTATAAAGACACATGAATTGTAATGAAAAGAAAACTTTGGGCCCAACTTTTCTATTGTTATTATGCATGCATTGTACAGTTTTCAGTAGATGTTACATAAGCATTGAATTTCCTATTAGTTTTCAAGTTGGAAAAACCGAATATTGTTTGGATTTATGGGAGAATATAAAACTAAACTGAAAGCAAAATTTACTAAATGTGAAACAACTAAATTATGAAAGCAAGGTTTAACACAAGTGTAATTCAACTAAACAAAACGGTTAGGGTTTCACTTTATTCGGACTCTATGGATTAATTCTATGGATTATGCTACTCTTACATTCACATGCACGGATTGTAAACCAAATTCCCTAAGTTGTAAAACATACCTTCTCAGGCTATGAATTCCTACTTTTCCCTATTAATCTTCCGCACCTAACAAATAAAGATTAACAAATCCAAGTTCATTAAGCTAATGGAATCCCTAAGATTGATTTCATTGTTTCTCAAATCTATCTCTAGCATTCAAAATAACAATGGTAATTATCCAAGAAGCTCAACATGATTCATTTCTCAATCTCATCATGTTCAACAAGTAAATCAATAAAAATCAGAATAATCACACAATCTACGCAATAGAATATAAAAGCAATAATCATCAATTGAATAATCCATAGAAATCCGAATTACATCAAAACCCTAACCCAAAATGGGTTAATTCATAACTAAATTAACACAAACAACAAGACAAACTATAAACCCAGAAATCAACATATTGAAATACAAAGAAAAAAGTAGAGATATCCCCTAGTTGAAGAATCCACAAGATTAAAGCTCAAATCTTCTCCCAAATGTAAAAACTACTAAAAACCCAAGGAAAACCAAACCAACCCCTCTCAAAATGGCAAGGTTTTTCTTATATAGCTCGCCCAAAACACCTAAAACTCCTAAAATAAAACTGTGTGTTTTGGAGAAAACAAAATTTCGCAGACTTCGCTGCGGCGAACTAAACTGGAACCTTGTGCTTAGCTGCTTTCGCTGTGGTGAACCTTCCTGAAAAGTGCTGAAGTTACAGAATTGCCCTCTGCTTGCTTTCTCCTTGAATCTTCGATCTTCGATGCTTTCTCATGGAAACAAGCTTCATAGTGCATCACTCTGCTTCGAAACTTTCCACAATTCTGAGATCCGCTTACTTTTGAGTCTAGAAACTCCAATTCGCTCATTATTTGCTAAAAATGTACGTTTCGGCTTGAAACATAAAATATATAGAATTAAGTAGTAATTCAGGCATAAACGAACTAAGAAGTATCTAAAATCCGGCCAAAAAACCTAAATAAAATAGTATAATTCTCGGATTATCAAATACCCCCAAACTAAAGACATGCTCATCCCTGAGCATCAGGTACAAAACACAAAGAAAGAAAAACAACAAACAACCAAAAACACAAAATAACAAAACTAAAAATGATAAGACAAAAATTAGACTCAAACTCAACATAAGAATTGCCTAGAATTATTACTCAAAAATTGTTAAAAAATTATTACTGAAAAATGCTCAACACTCCAAGAAGTTATAAGTTGCATCGACTATCTTTCTCTATTGGTCCCCCAAGTAGGTGATCCCTACTTCAGTCCACATTTTGACTTCCTAGATTATTTTATGCAGAAATACAAACTTTATCAAATGGCGACAGACTCCATAAACCTAAGTATCAAACTACTCTCCACTAATGAGGATTAGACATCACTAAAGATCAAAAGGTCTTTATAGGCTTGTAATGTTAGGCTTGGTTAGTGGGCTTAAAAGAAAAGGAAAGGATAAACTAAGCAAGAGAATTCAGTTTCCTTTAAGCAAACACTAAGACTTAAATCAACTTCCACTTTCTTTCTCAACCACCACTCAAGATGTCAACCATTTTAAAACCCTCAAATATGTGCGCTTCTTATTTTTGCTTCTGAATTGCAATTCTCAAATTTTATTTTTTATTTTTTATTTTTTAAACACAACAATAACCAATTTGAGGTTAATTACCCCTCTTATTCTTCTTGCCCTTCTCACAACCCCCAAACTATTCTTTAAGTTCATTCACATAACTCTCCAAGCTCTTTGTGTTTGCAATAGGTTTAGAATTCTCTTAAAGGTTGCGGACGTGTTTAGGGTAAAAGGTTTGGGCATTATTAGTTGCACAAGAAAGATATGTGATGAGAATGCAAAATGTCATATTTACCCCTCTTCATGTCCAGTCTTTTATACTTATTTGTTGCCTAAATGTACTCATTATTATTCTATTTTGATTTAGGATGCAACTTGAAATGTTAATTGCAAAACGGAACTAATTAAGTGAATTCGGATAGTTTCGACATTGTTTCGTAATATGGGTATAACGCTCTCATCCGAGCTCCGATTTAGATGATTCAAAATGCTCTGGAATGCTAAGAAAGAGATCTACAACTTTCATGTTTTGAGTTTGGAGAGATACTCTCTGAATCAAGGTTGTAATTGAGCTTGAAGTTGACACACCTGCACTACCGACGTTCTCGAACATTCCACCTTGTCATGCAATTCAAATAGGCAGGTTATTACAAGAAGTTTTGCACGCAAATTACAGCTGGAAAAACCACTTTCCTATTTTTTATTAAGACTTTATTTTATTTCAATTACTCAGATTAGGATAAAGGTTATTTTGGGATTTTAGAATATTTTTAGGAGATTTAGATTGAGTAGAATTGGAATTAGAATTGGAATTAGATATTTTTAAAGGGAGATCAGATTAGGGATAACACATATCACACACGCCTCTCTCTTCTCTCTTCTCTCTTTTGGAATTCCTTTTTCAAGAATTTTTCTTCTTCGTTATCTTTTTGAGCTTTTCCTTTGAGTTTTGATTATGGCCATGAGTGGCCAAACTTTTATAACTTGGTCAAAGGAAACAAGACCTCGGAATCAATAAACTGTGAGATCAATTTGGTTTTTTTCTTTAAGTGTTCAATTTATGTTTAAGTATTGAATGTTCTTCCATGAATATATTTTCATGATTTTTGCGTTTAATTACTAGGAGGCCTACTAGTTTATTAATTGTTGCAATCTACTGCTAAGTTGGATATCAAATCCATAATTGTTTGATTCCTCTAACTTGTGAAGCAATTAGGGTTAATAATTTGTTGTGTCAGGAATTAGTAATTCTTAAGAAGAACACTCGACTAAATTAAATACAACCGCTTGAGTTTGTGTTGTTTTGAAAGATTAACAAATCCAAGTTCATTAAGCTAATGGAATCCGTAGATTGATTTCATTGTTTCTCAAACTATCTTCTCAGCATTCAAATAACATGGTAATTATCCAGAGCTTCAACATGTTCATTTCCAATCCTCATCATTTCAACAAGTATCAATAAAAATCATAAATAATCACACAATCTAACGCAAGAGAATAAAAACAATAACATCATTGAATAATAATCCTGAAATCGAATTCCATCAAACCCTAACCCAAATGGGTTAATTCATAACTAATTAACAACAACACAGACAACTATTAAACCCCTAGCATAAGGAAAGAATTAAGAGTTATTCATACGGGGACAGACAGATAGAGAGTTTTACTTACTGAGCATCATTTTTGTGCTCACCCCGTTATTTTCCTTTGTGGATGTAGGTTCTAGGTGATGTTGCGGTCGGAGGGGCGTCGGCAAGCAATGAGGAATAGCTACACTGTTTCCCCTGTTTTGTCTTTTAAAATACATTTTTTGTAAACAGTACTCTTTCTGTATAAAAGACACATGAATTGTAATGAAAAGAAAACTTTGGGCCCAACTTTTCTATTGTTATTATGCATGCATTGTACAGTTTTCAGTAGATGTTACATAAGCATTGAATTTCCTATTAGTTTTCAAGTTGGAAAAACCGAATATTGTTTGGATTTATGGGAGAATATAAAACTAAACTGAAAGCAAAATTTACTAAATGTGAAAACAACTAAATTATGAAAGCAAGGTTTAACACAAGTGTAATATCAACTAAAACAAACGGTTAGGGTTTCACTTTATTCGGACTCTATGGATTAATTCTATGGATTATGCTACTCTTACATTCACATGCACGGATTGTAAACCAAATTCCCTAAGTTGTAAAACATACCTTCTCAGGCTATGAATTCCTACTTTTCCCTATTAATCTTCCGCACCTAACAAATTAAANCTAGTTTGCTACCCAGTTTGTAGTAGTAAAGAGAAACAGTTGAGGAAAAAGTTGAGAGGTGAGTTGTACATGAATTGGTTGTGATTAGTTTCCTTGTTTGCATTGACTAATTGAGAGTAATTGTGGAAAATGATGAAGAGAGATGAATGTCATTAACTCTACTTTATTTTAGTTTGCTACTTCCTAAGTTAGGTATGAATATTCGTAGCATGCCGAATGCACCAAATTAATTAACCTTACTAACCTAACTACTAAATTGTATATAGGGTGAGCAAGGGTCGATCCCACAGGGAATGATTCGATTAATTTCTATATTCTAAAACAATGAAAACAACAGAAAAAATAAAATAAAACCCTAAACAGTAAACATGACAACAGTAATGAAAGGGGGTTGTAGTCAAGGCAAACTAAAGTAAAACAAAGAAATCTCTAATGGTAGAAAATATCAAGTTAAAAGCAATCAGTTCTCAGTTCAAGATCCACCTAAACATGTGTTGGACATGACTGACCGTAACACTATTCTATCTCGTTATTATGGAACTACTGACCCTAGGAAACAACAAGCTCTGTTACCCAAATTTTCCCTTAATTGTCACTACTGAAATAAGCTCTCCAACTAGATCCCAACCTTTGAACAACCTAGAATAAACTCTCTAAGTTTAATTCAATGGTAGCCTTAAGAATTAGGAAAATAGATCAATCTAAGCAACAATCTCGCAAGCTCGGATTATTTAACTTAGGTTATGTTATTCAAGATGACTGATTGAAAATTTGTCCATAAGCATCTATCATCATATGTTACTCATTGAAAAGAAAAAAGACGATTACGTATCAAAATTGCTAATTTTAACAAATAAAATTCTGATTAAAAAAAATTCAGCAGGCCATTACTAAATCACTCAAACAGAAAATTATAAACAATTAAAACAGAATAACGTAAACAATTATAATAAAAACGAGATTGAGAACAATGTTACTAAAGTTAAGTTACACCAATGACGTGAATTCAGGCTTCAAAATCCCCTTGAACTAAAGAAGAAAGATCAGCCTCACATCTTGACGTAGAAAGTAAAAAAACTAAGAAAAAAATTGAACTGCAGTCCTCCCTCCTTTAACCTAACAACTCATCAATAAATAACATGTGTTTTCCTTAATTCTACCCTAGGAATCACGAAAATTACTTTCCTAGATCTTTGCTAAAAGATAGACTTCGAAAATTGTCAAAATCTTATCAGATATGGAAACAGAATTCGTCTCCAGGTTGCACCAGGATTCTTGCAATGAAAAAGAACTTTTCTAGGCTTGTCACTCCATAAAATTGTAGTCCTGGATGTGTAGATGAATATGGGTGATTTCAATTTCTGAAGCTCTAGTTAGGCCCATTCGAAGACTCAATACTCAACCAGGAATCCTTCTACGAGTAGGATTCCAGGTCCGGTTTTGCAACAACTAATGAGGACACAAACGAACTCGGATTCTCGCCCATAATATCTTCCTGGAAAGCTTAATTCGTCTACTTTACTTTTTCTCAAGAACCCTTTTGAAATTGAGAAGTATGACTCCATGAAAAACCTGAAAAACGCAGCACTGGTCAGAATAATAAAAATTCTGGAATTTCCTAATCTTTTATCACTTATTTCCTAAAGTCTATCCAACTATGCCAAACTCACAAAATAAACTCTAATCAACTCAAATAGGCATAAAACATAACAAAAACATAATATGGAAGGAATAAAAAATATATAAATTACACTCTTATCAAATATGCATGGATTAAATACTGTTTCTTATGCATCATGATGGTATTCTTGATATGACTTGAGTGTAGTGTTTGTTTGATTAGTTTGCCCGAGGACTTGCAAAAGCTAAGTGTGGGGGAATTTGATGAGAATGCAAAATGTCATATTTACCCCCTTAATGTCTAGTCTTTTATACTTATTTGTTGCCTAAATGTACTCATTATTAATCTATTTTGATTTAGGATGCAACTTGAGGTGTTAATTGCAAAACGGAACTAATTAAGTGAATTCGGACAGTTTCGACATTGTTTCGTAATATGGGCATAACGCTCTCATCCGAGCTCCGATTTAGATGATTCAAAATGGTCTGGAACGCTAAGAAAGAGATCTACAAGTTCATGTTTTGAGTTTGGAGAGATACTCACTGCATCAAGGTTGTAATCGAGCTTGAAGTTAACGCAACTGCACTGCCAACGTTCTAAAACATTCTGCCTTGTCATGCAATTCAAATAGGCAGATTATTACAAGAAGTTTTGCACGCAAATTACAGATGGAAACACCACTTTCCTATTTTGTATTAAGACTTTATTTTATTTTCAATTACTCATACTAGGATAAAGGTTATTTTGGGATTTTAGAATATTTTTAGGAGATTTAGATTGAGTAGAATTAGAATTAGAATTAGAATTAGAATTAGAATTAGAATTAGATATTTTTAAAGGGAGATCAGATTAGGGATAACACATATCACACATGCCTCTCTCTTCTCTCTTCTCTTTTCTGGAATTCATTTTTCTAGAATTTTTCTTCTTCGTTATCTTTTTGAGTTTTTCCTTTGAGTTTTGATTATGGCCATGAGTGGCTAAACATTTATAACTTGGTCGAAGGAAACAAGACCTCGGAATCAATAAACTGTGAGATCAATCTGGTTTTTTTTCTTTAAGTGTTCAATTTATGTTTGAGTATTGAATGTTCTTCATGCATATTTTCATGATTTTTTTAATTACTAGTAGGCCTACTAGTTATTTTGTTGCAATCTACTGCTAAGTTGGATATCAAATCCATAATTGTTTGATTCCTCTAACTTGTGAAGCAATTAGGGTTATAATTGTTGTGTCAGGAATTGTAATTTTAAGAAGAACACTCGACTAAATTAAATACAACCGCTTGAGTTTGTGTTGTTTAGCTTATCAATCTCTCTAGGTCTTAAGGCCGCCACTAGATTAAATCTTTAGCGTTGTCTAGGGGTGTTTAGTAGTAAGGTTATTTGACGCTTGTTTCTAATTAATTACAACTAAGGAGGATAGGAAATAGTTCCAATGGTGAATATTCAGGGTAGGAATTGATTTATTTTGTATCGATGATCTTGTAAGATTCTGAGGTGGATGTTGACTTAGACCAAGGTTGTATTTTGATTGATTGATTAATTTGAATTGTTGTTTTCCTGAAATTATTTCTGTTTTACTCAAAATCCTACCCCCCCCCCCCCCCCCCCCCCCTACTGGTTCACATGACATTAAATTCAGGTAGACACTCTCCGTGGCAATGATCCTGACTCATACTACTACATGTGTTTTTAGGTTTTAATTCTGGGTGCCTACGATAGCACGCCAATATGACAACGATGATTTCATAAGGCTCAAATGGGTAACTAGGGATAAAATCTATGGTCGGATGGAAAGTCTCAAACGTTCCGAAGAATTGCCTAAATCACTTCCTCAATAATGTCTATTCCTAGAATTTCCCCTCAAGTACTTCTCAACTAGGTTCTAGAGTCCAACATTATCAAGACTTTACCTAATCACATAAAATATTTCTAAGCACGCCGAAATAATGAAAATGGTGGTTGACCCACTCAACAAACCTTAAGCTAAATTCAGTCTACCAACATAAACTTGAAGCAATGCTTAACATTTTTCAACAATAACATCCCAACAATCATATTCTCATCACAGACCTATGTAATTCATCATTGGCATACATGACAAAACATGAAAGCAACTAAACACAAATAAAAAATTGTTCAAATTTTTCCTACCCCCAAACTAAAGATGACAGTGCTCCAATGTCATATTATGCACAATTTAGGAATAGAAAAACAGAATTTACAAAGGTACGAGATAGTTCCCTAATTAATCCGTGAAGTCGAAGTTCCGCTCAACAGCATGCACACTCGTTCATTGGCTTTCTCATCACCATAATCTGTAAAACGATTGAAATGCTGTGGTGTCCACTGTGTTAGAAAAATTAACTGACTAATATGAAAATATTACAATCCTAATCTCACCCTTACAACTACTAAAAAGTTCAAAAAAAATTAAACTATCCTAACAAAAAGAAAATTAGTTCAATGTCCAAAATAAAAGACAATACAACTGAAAATAAAAATAAACTACAAAACAGGTGCTCCGGTTTCATTCTTCGGCCTCCTTCTCTCCTTCGGTGTCATCATCTTCTGTGTCGAAGCCCATCCATTCATCTGAATCCCAATCTACCCATTGGAAGCTTGAAGTATCAATGTTGAGCTTGGAGAAACAGCTGTGCTACATATCACACATCATCTGGGTCTGCTCTGCCAGCCAACTTTGACGTTGCTCCATCCGTTTCATCCTACCCAACATCTACTGCATCAACTCCTTTATTGTGGCTGTGGAACTGGATGATGTGGCAGTGCCTTGTGTGGTTCTCTGTCGTTTTGTACCTGATCTGGGTCCTTCACTAGGTGGACGCTCAAGACACTTGCTGTAGTAGTTGGTGTTGAGGACTGGTGCATGATGGATAAGTGGTTCATCATCCGACTTCTCCACTCTCACTCGAGTGCACAGCTTACTAATGAGATGTGGGAAGGGGAAACTGCCTCACCCTGGTTGGGTTGCATTCTGTATACTAGTCATGATAATCTTCCCCACATCCATCTTCTTGCCGATGGCAATGGAGTAACACAGCAATGCCTTGTCAAAAGTTATTGAACTATAATGTGTCTCCGGCATCATCCTCGCACACACAAAGTATTGCCACAACCTAGCCATAGGGATTAGATTAGTTCCCTTAATGCTCTTCTTTCCCTTCTTCGAAACCTCCTAAGGGGTATCCGGTTTTGCTATGACTTTAGGTATCTCATCCTCATCAAATTGTTTCTTCTTAAACTCCAGATACTCATCACGGTCAATCAAAGGAAAGTGGTAAAAATCATTGATGACCTTCGCATCAAATGGCACATCAGTACCCCTCACAAATACATGCCCAGGATCACACTCAGGGAGGTTGGCATAAAACTCTCTCATTATCGGTTCTACGGCTGCATGTGCAGGTTCACTGAAAAATAACTCCCAACGTCTCCCTAGACTCCACTATTTGTCCGCAATCAATCCACGCTCGGCAATAAACCCTTTATCCTTCCTTTTTATTGCTCCTTCATATCGTTGCTAAGCCTTATCATTCACAAATCTATTGTCCACTTTTTTTCCTTTTCTTTTACCCTTGGATGGTACTTTGAGTGGCATTTTTGGTTCGATAACTCTAATGTACCCCCAAACTAAGATTCTTCTAAACTCCACAAAACACTCTCCAAAATAACAAACCTAAACTCCTCAACTATAACGCCCACATTGAGGTACGTAACTTAACTTATGCCCTTATGCCCTTAGTTGAATTTTGTTAAAGTTATTTTGAGAAAAATGTGAAGAAAATCCCTTAAACTTTCATTAGGGGTAAAATGGTATTTTCACTCAAAATTAGTTGAAAAATTGGGGTGTGAAAAGAGATAGAATTTCATGGAGAATGCAATAAAAATGAGGGCATTATTGTCATTGACTAAGGGACATAGATGGAATTTCATAGAAAGTGCAAAGGCAAAATGGGAAACTATATATATTATTATGTAATAAGAGTTCAAGAGGAGAAACACTGGCCACTCTATCTCTCTGTTCATGCCATTCTCTACTCAAATTCTCTCAAATTTCTTCACTAGATTTCCAAGGAAATTCATAGATTTTGGGTATTTTTGAGTGGATTTTCAATCCTAAGCATCCAAAGGTAAGATTCTAGCATCAAGATGTGAGATTAAATTTTAAAGTTTTGAATTCTTATGGTTTTATATGCTTAGGGTTTAAGAGGAAAGGGAATTCTATCAAAGAGAGATTATAGTGTTGGAGTTGCTCAAATTCAAGGTAAGTAAATCCTACCCTAAGTATGATTTAAGTTAAGATGTGTAGAGAATTTTCTTTATGCATATACATGTGTTATAAGTAGAATTGTTGATGGATTTGGTGTTGAATGATGATTAGAACCTATCCATGAGAGTTTGTGTTGGTGTAGTTGATGCTTGATGCATGTTTGGATGAAATTTGGAAGAATTGAAGTGGAAATTTTGGAGTGTGCATTTTGGGCAGATTTGGTGTTAAATATGGAGGGATTTATTCCCAATTTTTGGTGGCTTAGAAAAGAGATAGAAGTGTAGCCAAATTAGAGTTTGAGTATGCATGCAATTTGTTTGATGAAAATCCTAAGAGAAAACATGTTACCATGGTTGCCCTGTCACGTCCGTGACCTTCTGAGTGATTTTTGGGTATCTTACTGATTGAACCGGGTTGAGACTTCAACATAAAAGTTGTAGCCCTGTCTCTAAGCTTTAAAACGAGACCAAGATCATAGCAATCCGATATGTATAACTCAAGTTATGCCTTCTTAAATATGACATGTGCAGAATGACTACCTCAAAAATGCTTCCAATTTATTAGTTTATTTTTTCAAGTATGGGAATGTTGTTGGACATATTTGAATTATGAGAAGTGCTTTTGATTGTATGATGATGGGTTGAAGTTTGATTGAAGTTGAAAGAAGTTTGAGTAAACTTTTGGGAGTGTTTTTCCTTGACAGGTTTTGTGATGATACAAGGGAGCTTTACTCCCATTTTGGATGGTTAAAGAAAGAAGAAGAGTTATAGCTAAAGTAAAATTTATGTTTGCACATTTATTGTTTGATGAAATGCCCAAGAGAAGCATGAGTATGAGTAGAGAACCTTAATTTCATGCAACATTGCATATTTGCATTTCATGAGTGCATCTAAGAAAGAATTATAAGCATGAGCCATCCACATACATTTATTTGCTTTTGTGCTATAACTTAAGATAGAATAAAGAATTTTAAAGAATAAAGCACTCTAAGAGTAAAGAGAAAGAAAGAAAAAGTACAAGAGAATAAAAGAAAGAAAAGTTTTAAAGAAGAGAAAAGAATAGGTTGTTGCGATGGGGAACCCGTGAGTGATAGAGAAGAATAGTCCCACATACACGCCGCCTTCAGTAAGCGGCCTCAGAATCAGAAAGAAGTAAGTGTACAGTTCGTTAGAAGTGTATGTGGATGAGAACTGTACCAATAGAATTTACGTACATGCATGCCGCCTTTAGTGAGCCGCCTTAGAATCAGAAAGAATAGTTGTATAGTTAGATAGAAGTGCATGTAGATGAGGACTGTACCCACTCACATGGCCAAGGTTCCGAATCCATGCCTTAACCGAGTCCGATTGGCATAGAAAGAAAGAAAGAATAGAACATAGAAAGAAAGAACAGAACAAAAAGAAAGAAAGAATAGAACACAAAAAGAAAGAACAGAACAGAAAGAAAGATAGAAAGAATAGAACATAGAAAGAAAGAACAAAATAGAAAAAAAGAACAAAATAGAAAGAAAGAAAGAAAGAATAGAACACAGAAAGAAAGAACAGAACACAAAAAGAAAGAACAGAACAGAAAGAAAGAAAGAATGAATAGAACATAGAAAGAAAGAACAGAATAGAAAGAATGAATAAAACACAGAAAGAAAGAATAGAACACAGAAAGAAAGAACAGAACAGAAAGAAAGAAAGAATAGAACACAGAAAGAAAGAACATAATAGAAAGAAAGAAGAGAAATAGAAAACAGAAAAGAAATTGCCTTCTTTATGCATTTATGCACATGCATCATGGCATTCATATTATTCAGAATTAGTTTCTCCGATTTTGCTTACATGTTAGTAAGTGAGAAAAAGAATAGAGAAAGAACAAAGAGATAGAACAGAAAAAGTATAGAGAAAGAACAGAGAGATAGAACAGAAAAAGAATAGAGAAAGAACAGAGAGAAAGAATAAAAAAGAAGAGAGAAGTGCGATGTAAGGAAAGAATTCAGAATATGTGCAACGGAGATAGAAGGGTAGCATAGCGGGTTTACTTACTGAGCCATTAGTGCTCATGCTGTTGTTTTCAATGTTTTTTGCAGGTAGTACATGAGATGCGGTTGCTTGGAATGTCAAGATGCAGAAGGGTCGGGCAACACTGTTGAGCTTCTTGGGAAATTTATTTACACTATGTATAGTTTTGTATATATAAAGAAAATTTGGGCCCATTATTTTATACTCATCTACATGTTTATTTTCATAATATATATATTTAGTTAATTTTATTATTTATTTTATAATAAGTGTACTAGCTAGAGAGAGAGTCATTACATCAACAACACACAATTCAAAATCCACACTTCTTCAATCAAAATCAAAGCACAACAACACTGAAAATCCACAACTCACTCAAACAATCAAAATCTCAGATTTAAAACTCTAAAACTCGAAATTGATCAATTAAAAACTTGGAGAACTCGAAATCTTACCAAAACTAAGAAGCATTAACCACCAATTTTGCCAAATTCGGCCTAGATCGCAAATCCCCAAATTCTTGAACCCACAAATTTCTTCAATTTTTCGCAGAGATCTTTGCTAAAAGGAGTTGTTTTGGTGTTTGTGAAGGTTAAGGAGTGAGGAAAAGTGATGGGAAATCACTAGAGAAGCTCTGGATCGAAGATGGAAAAAGTTGGCTCTCGGATGCGTTTGAAGCGTTTCGCGAAAATGAAGATTCGCGGTCGCTATTTATAAAAAACAGTTTTCGCCATGGCGAAGTTCTTCATTTAGGCAAAAATTCAACCCAGTCGATGCCGGGCGAAACTTTCTAATGCATACAGTGCCACGGTGAAAAGCACACTTCATCGCTGTGGGTACAAATTCTAGGGAGCACGTCACCTCGGTGAAGAACAAACTTCACTGCGGTGAAATCTGGGACTTTACGAATTCCATTTTGTGCAAAATGTGCTTCGTCGCGGCGAAAACTGGAAGTTTTCCTTTTTTTCGCCTTAGTTTGATATTTCACCTGAAACACCCAAAAACACACTAAATCAAAATCATTCTAATTTATTACACAACTAAGCAAACTCAAAGCAACAAACAAATGATAAACAAATGAAAACACTTGGGTTGCCTCCCAAGAAGCGCTTGTTTATAGTCAGAAGCTCGACTTTCTCAAGTCCTCATGTCAATCCAGATTATCTAAATACATCAACTCCCGAGCATTGTCCTTGCACTGAAGCTTCAATTGTTGATGATTTTTGTCACATGGGGCCTTTGTTGAGAGCTTAGGCACCCATTTCCATTCCCTGGTCATTCCTTTCATGGCTCAAACATTCTCATCGATAGCTTTCCACTTTCTTGACTTTCCCTCACCCTTTTTGAGCTGAGGTATCCATCCCTTGTGAAGACACTATTAGTAAACGGTCCCGTATACGCAGCGAAAACAAAAAATGAATATAACAGGATCGTTTACATGAGCCAAGATCAAGGGTATAATTTTACAATTCATATTAAAGCAAGAATCTGCAGAAATTAATAATCTGTGTTTAGAAACAATATGCACGTTTGGAGGCTCCACCAATATTGTCTCTGAACATGTTTGCTACCGATCCAAGTGTAGGATCGAACCGTAGAGGTCCACACGAAGACAATCAACAAGAACCAAGGAGGGATTTGCTAGATCCTCCTTGGCCTTAAGAAATCAAGAAGAACAAACCAAAGAAGAACTTTGATTNTAGAGATCTGTATATAAAAGTAATGCTATTTTTGGGCCCACTATCTTATACTTATGTACATATATGTTTTCTATAACATATTTAGTGATTTCATAATATATTTTCCCAAAGTATACTAGCTAGAGAGAGTTATTACATTTTTGGTATTAGAGCATGGGTTTGGGATTTGACAGTGTGCCTCTCCGGCCGCGTTGACCTACCGTAGTTGACCGTTATAAGTTGTATCTTTCCTTACTTATAGTAGATGAGTTAACTTAATTGACTAATAGTGTTGGTGCTATGTGATTTAGATGAGACATATAACCCAATCAGGTAAAAAGAATGTAGTGAGTAAGGGTGAACCGTCCAACCCGTCAAGACCTACTCCCCTTGTCCTCGATGAAGCAAGGATTCGTAGTATTGTACAACAAGTATTGGTAGAGAATCAGGGGAGATTTATACCGGAGAGAGTTGAGACACCCTTTGTTGTGCCAACCACTTGAGAAGAGAAAGAAAGGCCGGTACCCCCGATAGTATAGAACTATTTTAAACCTATTTATGGATTACCCCGTCAACATCAGCCATCAGAATTTGGAGGTATGACGAACTTAATAGTAGCAGAAGAGTGGATTAGGTCCATGGAGCGTACGATGGCACTATTCCCTATGATAGATCGGGAGAAGATTCGGTATGCTAGTTTTCTATTTAAGGGTGATGCCCCCAATAATAGATAAGTGAGAAATAAGAAAAGATTTCAGCCCAAGAAGAATAAGAGAGATTGTTCGAGAACTATTGAAGTTCCCCTATATGCATTAATTGATTCTAGAGCCACACATTTATTTATTACACATGGGATCATAGAAAGATTAGGTTTGAAACCTATTATAGTGGGATAGTCCATTAAGATAGAATTGCTAGATGGTGTTAGTGTGGTAACTCAGGGGATGCTTCCAGTGGAGTCCATAGTGATCCATTGAAGGGTGCTCCAATCCTATTTGTGAAGAAGAAAGATGGATCCCTAAGGATGTGCATAGATTATAGAGAGTTGAATAAAGTGACAGTGAAGAATAAGTACCCGCTACCTCGCATAGATGATTTATTTGATCAACTTAAAGGAGCAGCGATGTTTTCAAAGATTGATTTAAGGTCGGGATATCATTAAGTAAGAGTTACAGAGCAAGATATTGCCAAGGCTGCATTTTGGACTAGATGATAATCCGTAAATTATACAGTTTTTATTTGATCTTTTTGTTGGATTTCAGGTACTTTCTAATGCATCTTTACCTGAATTGGTGCTTAATTCTTTACTTTTCGTGTTTCAGGTTAAAATGGACTTTTTGAGCGAATAAAGACAAAATTGGATAGTTTTGACTCAGAATTGAGTTGTGGATGCAGGTTCTAGGTGATGACGCAGTCGGAGGGGCGTCGGCAAGCGAAGAGGAATAGCTACACTGTTTTCCCCTGTTTTGTCTTTTAAACTGCACTTTTGTAAACAGTAATCTTTGTGTATAAAAGACACATGATTTCTAATGAAAAGAAATTTTTGGGGCCCAATTTTATATTGTTATTATGCATGCATTGTCCTAGTATTCAGTAGTTGTTACACCAACCCAAGCAAGCAAAAGCAGTCATAGTTTTTAGGAGTGGTAAGGTAATTGACAAGGACATCAATTCTAAAACTAATGAGCCCTTGTCTGATTTTGCAGGTAAAAAGCAAGAGGGGAAGCAGCCAAGTTCACTCATGTAGAATGAGGGGATTGAAGATCCATGTGTGCCACCGAAGCCTTATGTTCCACCCGTGCCTTTTCTGGGATGCTTGATTAAAAGCAAATAGGATAAGTCATTTTATGATATATATGACATTTTATCTAAGGTTAATGTGAACTTACTCTTGCTTGATGTGATCAAGAACATGTCAGCTTATGTGAAATTCTTCAAGGAGTTGAACACCCGCAAGCGTATGTATAAGCCACAAGAGAAAGTGATGATTTCAGAGATAGTGAGTGCGATGCTTCAATGCAAGTTACCACCCAAGCTGAAAGATCTATGGAGCTTTGTTATCAACATCACTATTGGTAAAAAGAAAGAAGAAAGAGCGATGTTGGACTTGGGTGCAAGTATCAACCTCATGCCTTATTCTATCTATCAGCAATTGGGATTAGGAGAACTAAAACCTACAACAATAACCTTGCAATTGGCAGATCAATCAGTGAAATATCCAAGAGGTATTGTTGAAGATATTTTAGTTCAAGTTGACAAACTAATTGTTCCTTTTGATTTTGTGGTGTTAGATATAGAGCGGACTTTAGACCATAGCAGTGAGTTTCCTACTTTTCTAGGACGTCCCTTCATGGCCACAACAAAGACCATCATCGATGTGCAAAATAGAAAGCTAAAAATGATAGTTCTTGATCAAACCGTTGAATTTTTAGTTTTCAATTCTATGTCTTTATCTCCTGATACTAATGATTGTTTTGCAATTGATTCTTTGGATCCTATCATTGTGTCTAGTTTTTTGTAGGGGGAGACTAAAGATAAACTGGAGTTGGCTTTCATAGTAAGGGATGGTGAGTTGAGTGATGATGAGGCTGGGAGTATGTGGAGGAGTTGGATAGTGAGATTAGGGACACGTTTGATGAAGAATTGAGAATGACGATTGAACATGTTGATGTCAAGTTAGTTTCTTCCGTTGAATCCCTACCTAAGCTTGAGCTAAAACCCTTACTACCTACCCTTAAGTATGCTTACCTAGGAAAAGATCAAACCCTCCTTATAATTATAGCTTCAGACCTAACTATAGAGGAGGAGGAGAAATTACTTAAGGTGTTGACTGATCATAATGTAAGTAATTGATCTACCATACGCAGCGGAAAACAAAAATTCAATCGGTAAATCAATTACCTTTCTTTGCCAAGATCCGTGTATAGATTATACCGTTTACATGTTTATAAACAAAATCTGTATAAAGTAAATCCATTCAAGGAAATGAATACTTATGTACGTTTGGAAGCTCCTTCAAATATCTCTGATTTTGGACATGAACACTACTCACTGATTACTGTTCACAGTTACTGTTCACCATCTACTGTTCATGTGATTCTTCGCTAATCGATCAAAGTAGGATCGCACTCACGGAAGTCCACATGAAGATAATCCATAGAACCCCTAATTATTTTGCTAGAACAATCAAGGGCTTCAAGAATCAAGAAAGAAGAACAAGAAAAGTTCTCTTCTTGAGAGAGAGAGAGAGAGAGAGAGAGAGATAGGGTGGCTCGGGTTTTAATTGAATGAATAATTATCTTTTTACATTTTAATTTTAAGTTGCACTTATATAGTGCAACAATTAAAATCCTATTCCACTTAGGAATAGCCATGGGCTCCAACCCTAGTTCACCTTTCAACCAAACACACCCTTTATGGTATTTTAATTAATTAATTAATTTTTATTATAATTAAAATAAATTAAAATATAATAATATATTAACATTTAATTAATAATAATAATTCATTTAAATATATATAGAGATATATTTAAATATAATCTCACTAATTTAATTTTAATATTAAAATTATATATAGGCAACAACCTCAGCAAATTTAATTGCACTGTGAGATTACCAAAATACCCTTTCATCCTAAAAGATGAAAATACCCTTACAAATTTAATTGCACTGTGAGATTACCAAAATACCCTTACAAATTGATTCTTAAATTATCTTCTAAGTTGTGACCCATAGGCTTCTTATCATATCGGCAGTGTGTAGTATCGCGATTAACACCGATTAATCGTCTCACTACACACAGACCAAGATTGGCCCCTAGCAAGGCATCATGGCCACCCGATAAATTCGGATTCAGTGAAATCGTAGCCTGTCAACGGTATGGTTACCGTGCAATCAAATCCTTTCATCATCTGTTATCTCATCGAGACTGAGGTACAGAAGTAGTGTCAACCTCAGATATCCTCGACATGTTTGTATTCAGTTAATGGACCAATGACCAGAATAATAAATTGGATTAAGCATCAACTCAATCCCACTCTGGCCACAGATTTAGTGTCATTTCCATTTACTGAATTACCTAGTGAGATAACTTCTCCCGTACCCAAGAGTGATGAATCCTTTGTCGATACACCTCAGTCTCGATACACTTCTCAATGTAGCCAATCACTACCGCATTGATAACTCTTAATAGAACTACGTTGGGCTAGTGTCAAACTACACCAATTGGTGCACAAGGCACTCCGGTGATCTCGAATCTAAGGATCACATGCATCATCATCTGTTAGAGGATTTAATCCATAGACCCTAGGGTTATCATCCATATGGAATCCTCTGGTGGTTCTGTCCGGTGAACTTGCCTTTAGCAAGCACCCATGCATTGCACCAGGTTATAGGCAAACAACCTTGACAAGTAAGATCAGTCACTGCCTTTCGATAGGGTCGTTCAACACTATGATAGCCTTATCGTATTATCTGTGTCCTTGGCCAGAATAATACTAGGGCTACGGATGTTTCTAGAATGGCCACCATATGTGATAATAGGGTTTCACTATCAAAATTTGAAACACTTGATACCCTCATCACGGTTCTACCATCTTAAGGACATATTTCATTACATACACGATCTAGAAGAATATGCCTTTTATTGATAAATAAACATTTATTACAGAGTCAATTTTACAATAATTGATTGGCTCTAGGGCACCTACTCTAACACATAAGGCAGCCATAGGATGGACAATAGCATACATCAAGGGAATTAGCCCCACTATGTGCATGCATGAAGTGTTGTTGGAGGAAGATGCCAAACCAACTAGAGAAGCTCAAAGGAGGTTGAATCCGTATTTGCAAGACCTGGTGAGAGTTGAGGTGTTGAAATTACTTGATGTTGGGATCATTTATCCTATTTCAGACAGTAAGTGGGTGAGTCTAGTTCATGTGGTACTAAAGAAGTTGGGCATTACTGTGGTAAGAAATTCTTATGATGAGTTAGTCCTGACTAGGATGACAACAGGATGGTGGGTTTGCACTGATTACAGGAAGTTGAATGTTCCAACTAAAAAGGATTATTTTCCTCTTCCTTTTATTGATCAAATGTTAGAAAGATTGGTTGGTTATTCTTATTATTGTTTCCTTGATGGTTTTTAAGGTTACAATCAGACTCCTATCGCTCCAAAGAATCAAGAAAAGACAACATTCACAAATCCATTCAAAACTTTTGTGTATAGGAGGATGCCCTTTGGATTGTGCAATGCTCCAGTCACATTTCAAAGGTGTATGATGTCCATCTTGTCTGAGTATGTGTCTGGACTTCTGGTGAGACTGTGGTTCCTTTGCTGGAGCAATTGCTCCATTGTTGTCATAATAGACATCTATCGGATCAACAATCATGGAAACCACACTAAGTTCGGTGACGAACTTCTTAATACAGACTGCCTCTTTGGCCGTATCGGATAATGCAATATAATCAGCCTCCTTTGTAGAGTCTGCTGCAGTGCTTTGCTTGGAGCTCTTCCAACTCATTGCACCCTCATTGAGACAAAATACAAACCCTGACTGCGATCGATAATCATTTTTATCCATTTGGAAACTAGCATCACTGTATCCTTTTACAGTGACTCATCTTCCCCTACATAAACCAAGAACATGTCCTTAGTCCTCTTTAGGTACTTAAGGATGTTCTTGACAACTATCCAGTGATGCTTACCTGGATTCGATTGATATCTACTGTGCTTAATGCACATGAGACATCAATCTGAGTACATAACATGGCACACATGATGGATCCAATTGCTGATGCATATGAGATCCTCTTCATTCTATCTCTCTCATCATGTGTTTTAGGACACATATCCTTAGATAGATAGGCACCATGTGACATCGGAAGAAATCCCTTCTTGGATTCTTCCATACTGAATCTCTTCAGTACCTTGTCAATGTATGTACTCTGACTTAGGCCAGGCAACCTATGTTATTTATCTCGATAGATCTTTATTCCAAGGATGTGGGTTGCTTGTAATGCCCACATTGAGGTACGTAATTAACTTATGCCCTTATGCCCTTAGTTGAATTTTGTTAAAGTTATTTTGAGAAAAATATGAAGAAAATCCCTTAAACTTTCATTAGGGGTAAAATGGGAAACTATATATATATTGTTATGTAATAAGAGTCCAAGAGGAGAAACCCTAGCCACTCTATCCCTCCATTCATGCCATTCTCTACTCAAATTCTCTCAAATTTCTTCACTAGATTTCCAAGGAAAATCACAGATTTTGGGTATTTTTGAGTGGATTTTCAATCCTAAGCATCCAAAGGTAAGATTCTAGCATCAAGATGTGAGATTAAATTTTAAAGTTTTGAATTCTTATGGTTTCCTATGCTTAGGGTTTAAGAGGAAAGAGAATTCTATCAAAGAGAGATTACAGTGTTAGAGCTTCTCAAATTCAAGGTAAGTAAATCCTACCCTAAGTATGATTTAAGTTAAGATGTGCAGAGAATTTTCTTTATGCATATACATGTGTTATAAGTAGAACTGTTGATGGATTTGGTGTTGAATGATGATTAGAACCTATCCATGAGAGTTTGTGTTGGTGTAGTTGATGCTTGATGCATGTTTGGATGAAATTTGGAAGAATTGAAGTGGAAATTTTGGAGTGTGCATTTTGGGAAGATTTGGTGTTAAACATGGAGGGATTTATTCCAATTTTTGGTGGCTTAGAAAAGAGATATAATTGTAGCCAAATTAGAGTTTGAGTCTGCATGCAATTTGTTTGATGAAAATCCTAAGAGAAAACATGTTACCATGGCTGCCCTATCATGTTTGTGACCTTCTGAGTAAGTTTTGGGTATTTTATAGATTGAACTGGGTTGAGACTTCAACATAAAAGTTGTAGCCCTGTCTCTAAGCTTTAAAAAGAGACCAAGACCATAGCAATCCGATGTGTATAACTCAAGTTGTTCCTTCTTGAATATGACATATGTAGAATGACTACCTCAAAAATGCTTCCAATTTATTAGTTTATTTTTTCAAGTATGGGAATGTTGTTGGACATATTTGAATTATGAGAAGTGCTTTTGATTGTATGATGATGGGTTGAAGTTTGATTGAAGTTGAAAGAAGTTTGAGTAAACTTTTGGGAGTGTTTTTCCTTGACAGGTTTTGTGATGATACAAGGGAGCTTTACTCCCATTTTGGATGATTAAAGAAAGAAGAAGAGTTATAGCTAAAGTAGAATTTATGTTTGCACATTTATTATTTGATGCAATGCCCAAGAGAAGCATGAGTATGAGTAGAGAACCTTAATTTCATGCAACATTGCATATTTGCATTTCATGAGTGCATCTAAGAAAGAATTATAAGCATGAGCCATCCACATACATTTATTTGCATGTGTGCAATAACTTAAGATAGAATAAAGAATTTTAAAGAATAAAGCACTCTAAGAGTAAAGAGAAAGAAAGAAAAAGCACTAGAGGATAAAAGAAAGAAAAGTGTTAAAGAAGAGAAAAGAATAGGTTGTTGCGATGGGGAACCCATGAGTGACAGAGAAGAATAGTCCCACATACACACCGCCTTCAGTGAACGGCCTCAGAATCAGAAAGAAGTAAGTGTACAGTTTGTTAGAAGTGTATGTGGATGAGAACTGTACCAACATAATTTACCTAAATGCACACCGCCTTTAGTGAGCGGCCTTAGAATCAGAAAGAATAGTTGTACAGTCTGATAGAAGTGCATGTAGATGAGGACTGTACCTACTCACATGGCCAAGGTTCTGAATCCATGCCTCAATTGAGTCTGATCGGCATAGAAAGAAAGAAAGAATAGAACACAGAAAGAAAGAACAGAACAGAACAGAAAGAAAGAAAGAATAGAACACAAAAAGATAGAACAGAACAGAAAGAAAGAAAGAATAGAACACAAAAAGATAGAACAGAACAGAAAGAAAGAAAGAATAGAACAGAACAGAAAGAAAGAAAGAATAGAACAGAACAGAAAGAAAGAATAGAACAAAAAGAAAGAAAGAATAGAACATAGAAAGAAAGAACGGAACAGAAAAAAGAAAGAATAGAACACAGAAGGAAAGAACATAATAGATAGAAAGAAGAGAAACAGAAAACAGAAAAGAAATTGCATTCTTTATGCATTTATGCATATGCATCATGGCATTCATATTTTTCAGAATTAGTTTCTCCAATTGTGCTTACATGTTAGTAAGTGAGAAAAAGAATAGAGAAAGAAGAGAGAAACAGAACAGAAAAAGAATAGAGAAAGAATAAAAAAGAACAGAGAAGAAGAGAGAAGTGTGATGTAAGGAAAGAATTTAGAATATGAGCAACGGAGATAAAAGGGTAGCATAGCGGGTTTACTTACTGAGCAATTAGTGTTCATGCCATTGTTTTCAATGTTTTTTGCAGGTAGTAGATGAGATGCGGTTTCTTGGAATGTCAAGATGCAGAAGGGTTGGGCAACACTGTTGAGCTTTTTGAGAAATTTATATAGTTTTGTATATATAAAGAAAATTTGGGCCCATTATTTTATACTCAGCTACATTTATATTTTCGTAATATATATATTTAGTTAATTTTACTGTTTATTTTATGAGTAAACTAGCTAGAGAGAGAGTCATTACATTTTTGGTATCAGAGCAAAGATTTTAGGATTTGACAGTGTGCCTCTCCCACCGCATTGATGTTTTGTAGTCGACCGCTGTAAGTTATTTCTTTCCTTACTTGTAGTAGAGTGTTGGTGTTATGTAGAGGAGACATGTTACGTAGATGAGACGTAGAGCTCGAGTAGGCAGTAGGAAGACAATGAGTACGGGTGAATCTTCCAATCTGTTAGAATTTACTCCCCTTGTCCTTGATGAAACGAGGATTCGTAATATTATACAATAAGTATTGGGAGAAAAGCAGGGACGCTTTAGACCGGAGAGAGTTGAGACCCCAGTTATTGTACTGACCCCTAGAGAGGAGAAAGAGAGGTCGGTACCCCCGATAGTGTAGAATCGTATTAAACCGATATATGGGTTGCCTAGTCAAAATCAACCATCAAAATTCAAGGGCACGACGGACCCTATAGTGGCAGAAGAGTGGTTTAAGTTTGTGAAGCGTACGATAACACTTTTAGTTAGGTCCGTGGAGCGTACGACGACACTTTTAGAGTTGACGCCGCCAATAATAGAGAAGTGAGAAATGAGAAAAGATTTCAACCCAAGAAGAACATGAGGGATTGGCAGAATGAAAGGCCGAGACCTGTCCCATAAAGAAAAAGTTATCAGATGGTGTTAGTATGGTCATTAAGGAGATGCTTCCAGGGGAGTCCGTACTGATCCATAGAAGGGAGTGCCGGTGGATTTGATAGTGTTTGATATGCCTGATTTTGATGTTATTTAGTGCATGAATTTCCTGGGGAGATTTGGAGTAGAGATTGATTGTCGAAAGAAGAAAGCGAGATTTAACTAAGAAAATGGTGCTTGGGGTATATTGCTCTTGTAGTGCACAGTAGTGATGTCCCACAACCAGAGATTCAGACTGTGCTAGTAGTCTAAGAGTTTTTAGATGTATTTCTGAAAGATTTGCTGGGTTTACCTCCAGAAAAAGAAGTAGAATTCAACATTGAACTGACACCAAGGACAGCACCAATTTCTAAAGCCCCTTATTGGATGGCCCTAGCTGAGCTTCAGGAATTGAAGAAGCAACTTTAGGAACTCTTAGACAAGGTTTTATTCGTCCTAGCCATTCTCCTTGGGTGCTCCAATTTTATTTGTAAAGAAGAAAGATGGATCCCTATGGATGTGTATAGATTACAGAGAGTTAAATAAAGTGATAGTGAAGAATAAATACCGGTTACCTCGCATAGATGATTTGTTTGATCAGCTGAAAGGAGCAGCAATGTTTTTGAAGATTGATTTAAGGTCAGTTTATCACCAAATAAGGGTTGAACAGCCAGATATTGCCAAGACTTCTTTTCGGTCCAAATATGGACAGTATGAGTTTGTGGTGATGCCTTTTGGGTTGAATGTCTGTGAAGAAAGTTTTCAAGAATGAAAAATAAGATTGACTGTAGCTCATATTCTTGTGTTACCATAAGAGGGTGTAGATTATGATATTTATATAGTTGCCTCTTTTCAGGGACTTGGTGCAGTATTGATGTAGTTGGGTAGGGTAATAGCCTATGCTTCTCGACAGCTGAAAAGGTATGAGATGAGATACCCTACGCATGATTTAGAGTTGGCTGCCGCAGTTTTTGCACTAAAAATATGGAGGCATTATTTGTATGGAGCAAAGAGCAACGTCTATACATATCATAAGAGTTTGAAGTATTTCTTCACCCAAAGGGAGCTGAATATGAAGCAAAGAAGATGGTTGGAGCTGATAAAGGATTATGATTGTGAAGTTAAGTATTAGCCTAGAAAGGCCAATGTAGTAGCTAATGCCTTGAGTAGAAAGGCCTACTTGTCACAACTCGCAATACAAAAAGAATTGATAGAAGAGTTATGTAAAGAGCAAATAGAGATTCCAGATTTGTGTCTACTTTCTAGACCAGACAGATTTGGGTACCCAATTAGCATTTAGTACAGCATATTATCCTCAGATAGATGGCCAGACTGAGAGAACAAATCAGATACTTGAGGATATGTTGAGAGCATGCAGTATAGTTTTCCTATAACAATAGTTATCAGTCCACCATTAAGATGGCTCCTTATGAAACCCTGTATGGCAAACAGTGTAGATCTCTACTACATTGGGATGAGGTAGGAGAGAAATATGTTTTGAATACAGCTCTTGGGCCAGAAATAACTCAGAAAATGATAGAAGATATATAGTTGATCTCATGTATAATGAAGCAAGCTTAAGATAGACAAAAGAGCTATGCAGATTTAAGGAGAAAAGATGTGGAATTTGCAGTGGGTGACAAAGTGTTGATTAAAAAATTTCCCCTTATAAGCGAGTGATACGTTTCGGCAGTAAAGAAAAGTTAGCACCTAGATACATTGGCCCCTTTGAAGTGTTACAATGAGTGGAACGGCAGCTTATAAATTGGCGCTACCACCTATTATGGTTAGGGTGCACAATGTGTTCCTTGTTTCAATGCTCAGAAGAATATGTCAGTGATTTCTCCCATATATTAAAAGTAGAAGAAGTGGACTTAGAAAAGAATCTTGTTTATGAGGAGCAATAAGTATAGAGCTTAGACAAAAAGATTAAAAAGCTCTGAAACAAAAGGATTCCACTATTAAAAGTCTTATGGAGGACTCATAAGGTAGACGAAGCAACATGGGAGGCAGAAGAGGACATGCAGAACCGCCAACCCGAATTATTTGTTTTAATTTCGGGGACGAAATTCTTACAAGCAGGGGGGGTGGAGAGAATTGTAATGCCCACATTGAGGTATGTAACTTAACTTATGCCCTTATGCCCGTAGTTGAATTTTGTTAAAGTTATTTTAAAAAAAATGTGAAGAAAATCCCTTAAACTTTCATTAGGGGTAAAATGGTCTTTTCACTCAAAATTAGTTGAAAAATTGGGGAGTGAAAAGAGATAGAATTTCATGGAGAATTCAATAAAAATGAGGGCATTATTGTAATTGACTAAGGGAAATAGATGGAATTTCATAGAACATGCAAGGGCAAAATGGCAAACTACATATGTATATATTATTATTGTTATGTAATCAGAGTTTAAGAGGAGAAACGCTAGCCACTCTATGCCTCCATTCATGCCATTCTCTACTCAAATTCTCTCAAATTTCTTCACTAGATTTCCAAGGAAATTCATAGATTTTGGGTATTTTTGAGTGGATTTTCAATCCTAAACATCCAAAGGTAAGGTTCTAGCATCAAGATGTGAGATTAAATTTTAAAGTTTTGAATTCTTATGGTTTTCTATGCTTAGGGTTTAAGAGGAAAGAGAATTCTATGAAAGAGAGATTATAGTGTTGGAGTTGCTCAAATTCAAGGTAAGTAAATCCTACCCTAAGTATGATTTAAGTTAAGATGTGTAGAGAATTTTCTTTATGCATATACATGTGTTATAAGTAGAATTGCTGATGGATTTGGTGTTGAATGATGATTAGAACCTATCCATGAGAGTTTGTGTTGGTGTAGTTGATGCTTGATGCATGTTTGGATGAAATTTGGAAGAATTGAAGTGGAAATTTTGGAGTGTGCATTTTGGGAAGATTTGGTGTTAAACATGGAGGGATTTATTCCAATTTTTGGTGGCTTAGAAAAGAGATATAATTGTAGCCAAATTAGAGTTTGAGTCTGCATGCAATTTGTTTGATGAAAATCCTAAGAGAAAACATGTTACCATGGCTGCCCTATCATGTTTGTGACCTTCTGAGTAAGTTTTGGGTATTTTATAGATTGAACTGGGTTGAGACTTCAACATAAAAGTTGTAGCCCTGTCTCTAAGCTTTAAAAAGAGACCAAGACCATAGCAATCCGATGTGTATAACTCAAGTTGTTCCTTCTTGAATATGACATATGTAGAATGACTACCTCAAAAATGCTTCCAATTTATTAGTTTATGTTTTCAAGTATGGGAATGTTGTTGGACATATTTGAATTATGAGAAGTGTTTTTGATTGTATGATGATGGGTTGAAGTTTGATTGAAGTTGAAAGAAGTTTGAGTAAACTTTTGGGAGTGTTTTTCCTTGACAGGTTTTGTGATGATACAAGGGAGCTTTACTCCCATTTTGGATGGTTAAAGAAAGAAGAAGAGTTATAGCTAAAGTAGAATTTATGTTTGCACATTTATTATTTGATGCAATGCCCAAGAGAAGCATGAGTATGAGTAGAGAACCTTAATTTCATGCAACATTGCATATTTGCATTTCATGAGTGCATCTAAGAAAGAATTATAAGCATGAGCCATCCACATACATTTATTTGCATGTGTGCAATAACTTAAGATAGAATAAAGAATTTTAAAGAATAAAGCACTCTAAGAGTAAAGAGAAAGAAAGAAAAAGCACTAGAGAATAAAAGAAAGAAAAGTGTTAAAGAAGAGAAAAGAATAGGTTGTTGCGATGGGGAACCCGTGAGTGACAAAGAAGAATAGTCCCACATACACACCACCTTCAGTGAGCGGCCTCGGAATTAGAAAGAAGTACGTGTACAGTTCGTTAGAAGTGTATGTGGATGAGAACTGTACCAACATAATTTACCTACATGCACGCCGCCTTTAGTGAGCGACCTCAGAATCAAAAAGAATAGTTGTACAGTCCGATAGAAGTGCATGTAGATGAGGACTGTACCCACTCACATGGCCAGGGTCCCGAATCCATGCCTCAACTGAGTCCGATCGACATAGAAAAGAAGAAAAAATAGAACACAGAAAGAAAGAAGAGAACCAAAAGAAAGAAAGAATAGAACACAAAAAGAAAGAACAAAGCAGAACGAAAGAAAGAAAGAATAGAACATAGAAAGAAAGAACAGAACAGAACAAAAAGAAAGAATAGAACACAGAAAAAAAGAACGGAACAGAAAAAAAGAAAGAATAGAACACAGAAAGAAAGAACATAATAGAAAGAAAGAAGAGAAATAGAAAACAGAAAAGTAATTGCATTCTTTATGCATTTATGCACATGCATCATGGCATTCATATTATTCAGAATTAGTTTCTCCAATTGTGCTTACATGTTAGTAGGTGAGAAAAAGAATAGAGAGAACAGAGGGATGGAACAGAAAAAGAATAAAGAAAGAACAGAGAGATAGAACAGAAAAAGAATAAAGAAAGAACAGAGAGATAGAACAAAAAAAGAATAGAGAAGGAATAGAAAAGAACAGAGAAGAAGAGAGAAGTGTGATGTAACGAAAGAATTCAGAATATGAGCAACGGAGATAGAAGGGTAGCATAGCGGGTTTACTTACTGAGCAATTAGTGCTCACGCTATTGTTTTCAATGTTTTTTGCAGGTAGCAGATGAGATGCAGTTGCTTGGAATGTCAAGATGCGAAAGGGTCGAGCAACACTGTTGAGCTTCTTGAGAAATTTATTTACACTATGTATAGTTCTGTATATATAAAGAAAATTTAGACCCATTATTTTATACTCATCTACATGTATATTTTCGTAATATATATATTTAGTTAATTTTACTGTTTATTTTATGAGTATACTAGCTAGAGAGAGAGTCATTACATTGCTTCTCTTAAGTCTTTCATGGAGAAGTAATTGGATAACCAAGTCTTTACCGATTGCAAGTTCGGTATATCATTCTCGATCAGATGTATATCATCGACATACAACAGTAGGAATGCTACTGCGCTCCCACTCACTTTCTTGTAAACACAGGGCTCATCTTTGTTCTTGATAAAACCAAATTCTTTTACGGCTTTATCAAAACGAATGTTCCAGCTCCTTGAAGCTTGCTTGAGTCCATAAATGGATCTCTGCAACTTGCATACCTTATCAGCTTGCCCATCAAGAACGAAACCATCACGTTGTGTCATATACACATGCTTTTCAAGGTTTCTGTTCAGGAAAGTTGTTTTTGCATCCATTTGCCAAATCTCATAATCATGATATGCAGCAATCGCAAGCATAATCTGGATGGATTTAATCATGGAAACCGTCGAAAAGGTTTCCTCATAGTCAATACCATGAATTTGTTTGAAACATTTGGCAACTAGTCGTGCTTTATAAGTGTGCACCTTACCATCCATGTCAGTCTTCTTCTTGAAGACCCATTTACACCTTATGGGTTTTACCCCTTCAGGTGGTTCCACCAAAGACCATACTTGGTTCTGGTACATGGAGTCCATCTTAGATTTCATGGCTTCAAGCGATTTAACGGAATCTAGATCTGATATAGCGTCTTCGTAGGTTATGGGTTCATCATCTTGGTAGAAAAGTACGACACCATGTTGAGTCATGAGATAACCGTATCTCTCAGGCTCATGGCGCACTCTTCCAGATCAACGTAGCTCTTGTGCTACTTGAAGTAGTTCACTTTGATCCACAAGTTATGGAGTAACCTCCTCCTGATGTTCAACCACTACTTATGGCACATCTTCCTATCCTTCGTCTACTATATCTTATGGCTCTAGAACTTCATCGAGTTCTACTTTTCTCCCACTAGTACTTCTTAGAAAAAAATTCTCTTTTCTAGGAAGCCACCAGTACAAGCAACAAAAAATTTGTGCTCTTTTGGATGGTAGAAATAGTATCATTTGGTCTCTTTAAGATACCCCACAAATATACATTTGTAGGATTTTGGGCCCAGCTTGTTCGAAGTCAATTTTTTGACATAAGTTTTGCAACCCCAAATCCTTAGATAAGACAAATTGGGCTTTCACCTATTCTATAGTTCAAATGGAGTCTTGTCTACAAACTTTGATGGCACATGGTTCATAATGTGAGTCGTAGTCTCTAGGGCATAACCCCATAATGATGCAGGTAAATCACTAAAACTCATCATGGACCTAACCTTGTCAAGTAAGGTCATATTCCTCTTTGTCGACACTCCATTGTGTTGGGGTGTATACTGTAATGCCCCACTTGAGGTACGTAGTTAAGATTTGCTGTATGGCTTAAATGTTCTTTGATTCAGCTTTAATCGAGTTTGTATGATGAGTTGGTTGAGTGTTTGCTTTGAAATTGATTAAGATTTGAGGAATTTTGGAGTTGCAGGCATCGCCGGGGCAAAGAAGAAGCTTCGCCACGGCGAAGAGGTGTTACAACCATGGTGTAGCTGTTGTAAGTTTTCGCCGGGGGGAAGAAAGTTCTTCGCCGCAGCGAAGAGTCGGTTGAGTTTGATTTTTAAGTTTTAGACATTTTCTTCCCTAAGGGCAATTTGACCATTCTACCCCTAATTAGTAGGAAAAGTAGGGAGTAAAATGAGAGGAAATTTCATGGAGAATATGTTGGTATGGGGGTGTGATTGTAATGAATCAAAGGATATAGATGGATTTTCTAAGGAAGAGTAAGGGCAAAATGTAAATGCTTGCCCATAAGTTGAGTTAAAAAAATTTAAGTCATTGCAAACCCTTCATTCTTCTCCACTGCCATTCTCCTTTCCTACTTCCTCTCAATTCCTCTTTCATTAGTTCAAGGATTTTTAGAAGGCTTTTTGGAGTGACTGGGGTAGAAAATCAGGCTAAGGCATCCTAAGGTAAGGATTCTTACTTTGGATGTGAGGTTTTGTGTGTATATTTGTATATTCAAGTTGTATGGTTTCATTGTTTAAAGGGTAGAGAAAAGTCAAGCAAGTAAGAGGAAAAGAAAGTACTAGTGAGAGTTCTCCATTATAAGGTAAGTAAATCCCCACCCAAGTTAAGGTTTGAGAGCTTTTTGAGTAGAGATTTAATAGCAATTATGTATGTATGTTAAGTGCATGTTATATGCTATGAAATTGAGATTAATTACCCATGTTGTGATTGAATACACTTCGTTTGAGAGAAGTGTTGATATGTGTTGAGAAGATGTAGTTGAGATGAGGTTTGGAAGGTTTTGAGTAAACCTTTTAGAAGTATTATTCCTTGGCAGGATTTATAGCTATGTGAGGGAGTTTTCTCCCCTTTGGGATGGTTAGAGAAAGAAATAGAGTTATCGTTATAGTATAGTCTTTATATGCACTTGAGTTGTTTGATGAAATGCCTAAGAGAGGTTTGAGTATGAATAATAAGCCTAAATACTTGCAATATTGCATGTTAGCATCTCATAAGTGCATTAGTGGAGATGAACCATCCATATGCCTTAATTGTGCATTGAGGTGTGACTTAAGAAAGAGTAGAAAACTTTGTGAATGAACTACTCTAAGAGTAGAAAGAACAAGAAGTGCTAGGGGTAGGTGCTTTGTGATCTCCACCCGATAGTTATGAAAACGGGTAGGTGCTTTGTGACCTCCACCTGATAGTTATGAGGAACGGGTTGATGCTTTGTGACCTCCACCAGATAGTTATGAGAAATGGGTTTATGCTTTGTGATCTCCGCCCGATAGTTATGAAAGATGGGTTGATGCTTTGTGATCTTCACCCGAAAGTCACGAAGAGTGGGTTGGCGCTATGTGAACTCCACTTGACCGTGCCTCTGGCAAGATGAAGCCATGACTTATAGCAAAGGTTAATAAAAAGAAAGCTGTGTGAAAGAGAAACAGAAACAGAAATAGTGTAAGGAAAGAATTAAGAGAAATAGTTACGGGGATAGACAAGTAGAGGACTTACTTACTGAGCATTATTTTGTGGTTACCCCGTTATTTTTCCTTTGTGGTTGCAGGATCTAGGTGATGTTGCTGTCTTTTGGTCTTCGTTAATTTAGGAGTAATATCCACACTGTCCCCTGTTTTGAATGGCATTTTGTAAATGATACTCTTTTGTACAAAGAATGTATATACATAATACAAGACAAATTTTTGGGCCCATTTACTTTTATTATTCTAGTATACAGTAGTTATTACATATACGGAGGGGCGAGTTGTGATAATATCCCACATTCCTTCAGGTATTCAGAAAACCTTTAGCTTAAGTATTCACCTCTTCGATCCGACCGAAGAGCTTTAATACTTTTGCCCATCATATTTTGTACTTCATTCCTAAATTCTTTGATTTTATCAAAGACTTCAGATTTATGTCTCATAAGGTAGACATAACCATATCTAGTAAAATCATTAGAAAATGCGATGAAGTAAGAATATCCACCTCTAGCTTCAACTATTAGTGGACCACAACCATCACTATGGATGATACCTAACAGTTTAGTAGCCCTTTCACTTTGTCATATGAAAGGTGACTTGGTCATCTTGCCTAAAAGGCATGACTCACATACCTCAAATGACTGGAAGTCAAAAGGGTCCAAAACTCCATCCCTTTGAAGTTTTGCAATGCGGGTCTGATTAACATGACCTAATCTACAATGCCAGAGGTGTTAGGAAATGATCCAGTTACCCAGCGGAAAACAAAAAATATTTACGATATGGATTGTTCTATAGAACCAATATCAAGGCACAAATTTATAGTTCATATATAAAATAAGAATCTGCAAATTTTAGTTTAGAGGTTTAAGAAATTATACGCACGTTTGGAGGCTCCTCCAACTTGTCTCTGAACATATTTCGCTACCGACCCAAGTGTAGGATCAATCCGAAGTAGTCTACACGAAAATAACCTCAAGGAACTAAAGAGGGATTTGCTATATCCTCTTTAGCCTTTAAGAACCAAGAAGAAATCAAAGTGTATTTGATTTTAGCAAAAATTTCAATCTTGTGTGAGAGAATGTAAAGGGGCTAGAACTTTTTCTCTTTGAATGAAATGAATTAATTAATTTATTTCAGAAAGTGTGCACTTATATAGTGCACACTATACCCATTTCCATCATGGAATGGGCTTGGGCTCCAACCCAAACACACCCTGTATCCAAACATCCCCTTTAAGATATTTTAATTTTAATTTATCGTTATCTCAATTAAATTCAATTAATATATATTTATAATATATATATTAATATTTAACAATAATGATAATTTATTTAAATATATGCGAACACATATTTAAACGTAATCTCACTTATTTAATTTTAATATCAAATAAAATAAAGGCTACGACCTCAGCAAATTTAATTGCACTGTGAAATTACCAACATACCTTTTCGCCTAAAAAAATGAAAATGCCCTTCTTCTAAACTGGCTCTTAAATTATCTTCTATGTGTGTGACCCATAGGCTCCTTATCATACCGGTTGTGTGTAGTATTGCGATTAACACCAATTAATCGTCTCACTACGCACAAACCAAGATTGGCCCTAGCAAGGCATCATGGCCACCCAATAGATTCAGATTCAGCGAAGCAGTTACCTATCAATGATATGGTTACCGTACAATTCGATCCTTTCATCATTTGTTATCTCGACGAGACCGAGGCATAGAAATAGTATCAACCTTCGGTTACTCTCGATATTATGTATTCAGTTACTAGACCAATGACCTGATAATAAACTAGATAGAGCAACAACTCAATCCCATTATGGCCACAGTTTTAGTGTCATTGCCATTTACTGAATTGTGCCATGAGATAACTTCTCCCGTACCCGGGAGTGATGAATCCTCTGTCTATCCACCATAGTCTTGATACACTCCTTAATGTAGCCAATCACTACCGTATTGACAGCTCTGAATAGAACTATGTTAGGCTAGTGTCAAACTGCATCAATCGACGCACAAGGCGCTCCGGTGATCTCAAGTCTAAGGATCACATGCACCACCATTCGTTAGAGGATTTGTTCCATAGATACTGGGGTTACTATCCATATGGAATCCTTTGGTGGGTCATTCTAGTGAACTTGCCTACAGCAAGCACCTATGTGTTGCACCAGGTTGTCACCAAACAACCTTGACAAGTGAGATCAGTCACTGCCTTTCAATAGGGTCGTTCAACACTATGATAGCCTTACCGTATTATCTGTGCCTTTTACTTCAAAATAATACTGGGGCTACGAACGTTTCTAGAATGGCCACCATATGTGCTCATAGGTTCTCCCTATCATGATTTGAAACACTTGATACCCTCGTCACGGTTCTACCATTCTAAGCACATATATCAATACATAAAATGATGATTTACGCGATATAGAATAAAATGCCTTTTATTGATCAATGAACATTATTACAAAGAGTCAATTCTACAATAATTGATTGGCTCTAGGGCACCTACTCTAACAATCTCCCACTTGCACTATAGCCAATCATTCATGCCCTCAACACTGAATGACCCAAGTGCCTGCACTATAGCCAGTCATTCATGCACTCAACATTGAATGACCCAAGTGCCCATCATGCTTCTGCTATAACAGAAACTTCAATAGTGGGTTAGTAGGTATGCTGCAAATCTGCAAATTCCCTTTCTGATCGATCTCTTAGATCAGATTGAATCAACTAAGTATGCGTTTGGATTACTGGTGAGATCGTGATTCCTTAGCCACAACAATGACTCCATTGTTATCGCAGTAGAACTATACTGGATCAGCAATGCCTAAAACAACATCAAGTTCAGTAATGAACTTCTTAATCCAAACCGCATACACGGCTGCATTAAATAATGCGATATACTTAGCATCAATTGTAGAATTTGCTGCAGTACACCGATTTGAGCTCCTACAGCTCACTGTAGCTATATTGAGACAAAATATTCAATCCTTGACTGCGATCGATAATCATCTTTGTCTGTTTGGAAACTAGCATCACTGTATCCTCTTACAGTGAGCTCATCGTCCCCTCTATAAACCAAGAACATATCCTTAGTCCTTTTCAGGTACTTAAGAATATTCTTGACAGCCATCCAGTGACGCTCACCTGGATCTGATTGATATCTACTAGAAGTGCTCAAAGCACATGAGACATCAATCCGAGTACATAGTATGGCACACATGATGGATCCAATTGCTGATGCATATGGGATCCTCTTCATCCTATCTCTCTCATCTTGTGTTCTAAGACACAATTCCTTAGAGAGATAAACACCATGTGACATCGGAAGAAATCCCTTCTTGGGTTCTTCCATACTGAATCTTTTCAGTACTTTGTCAATATATGCACTCTGATTTAGGCCAAGCAACCTACGCGATCTATCACGATAGATCTTTATTCCAAGGATGTAGGCTGCTTCCCCTAATTCCTTCATGGAGAAGCACTTGGATAACCAAGTCTTTACTGACTGCAATTTCGGTATGTCATTCCCGATCAGAAGTATGTCATCGACATACAACACTAGGAATGCCACTGTGGTCCCACTCACTCTCTTGTAAACACAAGGCTCATCTTCGTTCTTGATAAAACCGAATTCTTTTACGGCTTCATCAAAACAAATGTTCTAGCTCCTTGAAGCTTGCTTGAGTCCATATATGGATCTCTGTAACTTGCATACCCTATCAGCTTACCATCAAGAACGAAACCATTGGGTTGTGTCATAGACACATCCACTTCAAGGTTTCCGTTCAAGAAAGTTGTTTTGGCATCTTTTTGCCAAATCTCATAGTCATGATATGCAGCAATCGCAAGCATAATCTAGATGGATTTAATCATAGCAAACTGGCAAAAAGGTTTCTTCATAGTCAATACCATGAATTTGTTTGAAACCTTTGGCAACCAGTCATGCCTTATAAGTATGCACCTTGCCATCCATGTCGATCTTCTTCTTGAAAACCCATTTACACCCTATGGGTTTTACCCTTTCAGGTGGTTCCACCAGAGACCATACTTGGTTCTGGTACATGGAGTCCATCTCAGATTTCATGGCTTCAAGCCATTTAACGGAATTTGGATCCGATATAGCGTCTTCGTAGGTTCTGGGTTCATCGTCTTGGTAGACTAGTATGTCACCATGTTAAGTCACGAGACAATCATATCTCTCGCTCTCATGGCGTACTCTCCTAGATCTATGTAGCTGCTGTGCTACCTGAGGTGGTTTACTTTGAACCACAAGTTGTGGAGTAACCTCCTCATAATATTCAACCACCTTCTATGGCACATCATCCCGTCCTTTGTCTAGTATAATTTGTGGTTCTAGAACTTCATCGAGTTCTAATTTTCTCCCACTAGTACTTCTTAGAAAAAATTCCTTTTCTAGGAAGACACCAAAACGAGCAACAAAAATTTTGCACTCTTCTGGGTGGTAGAAATAGTATCCTTTGGTCTCCTTTGGATACCCCACAAATGTTCATGTACAGGATTTTGGGCCCAATTGTTCGAAGTCAATTTCTTAACATAAGCTTCGCAACCCCAAATCCTTAGATAAGACAAGTTGGGCTTTCGCCCACTCCATAGCTCATATAGAGTCTTATCTACAGACTTTGACGGCACATGGTTCAAAACATGAGTCGTATTCTCTAGGGCATAACCCCAGAACGATGCAGGTAAATCACTAAAACTCATCATAGACCTAACCATATTGAGTAAGATCCTGTTCCTCCTTTCTAACACTCTATTGTGTTGGGGTGTATAAGGAGGGGCGAGTTGTGATATTATCCCACATTCCTTCAGGTATGTTTAGCTCAACTTGCCAAAGATGGCATAGTTATCATTTTGAGATTATCCTTACTGTCTTTCTTAAGAACATATTATTATGAAATAGTTCCATAAAGAATATTATTTACACTCAAGGACAATAATCCATTAGTAAACTAATATTCTCATTTGTCCTAAGTGGACACAGAAATATAATTTCTAGAAACTGAAGAAAAATCATAATAATCCACGAGTTCTAAGAAACAAGCCCATCGGCTAAATTAGATGATAAGATCTTATAACAAATGCAGTAGCACGTGCTTCATTTCCAACTGGTAGGTCTACCTTTCCCTGGACTAGCAATCTACTCTATCGTAGTCCCTACACATTAATCAAATGTGAGAACCACATCTTGTGTTAATAACCCAAGATGTTAATGGGATAAGTTGATCTCAAAAACTTACCTGACGAAGAAGCAACATTCTTCTTCCCTCTTGCTAGGAAAGCCTTGCAATGTTTCCTCCAATGGCTGGGATTCCCACAGTAAGGACAAACGCCTTTCCTTTCTGCAACAGTTATTTCCAATGACTTCTGAGCCCTTTCCTTTTCACTTGAGCTGGCTTCAACTAACATCATTGTTTCTAACATTTTCATGTCTGACTCAGTAGCCTTCAACAAATCCAGAAGCTCAGAAAGGGTGTTCTTCTTATCTTTCTCAATGAAGTCATAGACAAATTGAGAATAAGAATCTGGCAAAGACTTTAATATTAGGTTTATCGTTAAACCTTCATTAAGTCCACATCCCAAAATCTCAAGCTCGTTCATATACTCGGTCAACTTGAGTATATGATTGCCAATTTTGGTACCTTCTTCCATCCTACATCTGAATAACGATCAAGACACCATATGCTTCTCATTTCTTTGAAGAAAGTGAAGAATAGAAGCTAAATCCATTTTCTAGCACTATTGTCGCAGTAATAGTGCCATTGATGCAAGCACAATATATCTAGTCATTTCTGTTTTTGCATCATGTGTATGCTTCACATATACATACCCAGTCTCATGGACAGAACTATCAGCAGGCTCTGGTGATAGAGCTTGCTCAATGGTGTATAATCTTTCGCTTGAATGAAGTATGTTGTTTATCCTTCTATACCAGTCAACGAAATCTTCACCATTCAATTTCTCTCCCAGTTCGATGATTTGTCATAGTGATGTCAGGATCATTTTGCTTAATTTTAAGTGTATCTACAAGTGCAGAATAAGTAACCGTTATTACCATGTTCATTATTATTTAATATGGTGTTTTATTAAAAGATGCTCTCATTATTTTACTCAAGTCAATAGCCCTCACTATTAACTCGGGAAAGCCCGTTGACTTTCCTAGTGGACCGAGATCCCATCTTGCCCATTTCAAACCTTCGCTTTGGCGAACAAGCCAAAATGAATTGATTAGGTAGGCCAACAAACTTAATCCACACCAGTTGATGGCTTCTACTATCAACCTCAAATGTGAAGAAGCCAACAAGCCAATCACACAATCCAATGGACACTACATGCCATCATCCTCAAGTGTGATTCTCACTATCAACAGAGTGGACACTACATGCCACCATGTACACACAATATGTGTACTTCTCTACTATGCCTATGACGCGTTTATCAACCTTTGCTCTAGCAAATAAGCAAAACCATCATTTTAAGTTGACCTATCACCATTAAGGAAAACTCCAATGCATTTTAACCTCCCATTGGTAGAAGTGTACCCTTCGCTTTGGCAAACATGGTTTCGACGAACAGTGGTTTGATTAAAACCATGGTGATGGAAAGCTTATGTGACTTAACGTCCTTTAATTGAGGGTTTGTTATTTAATGTCTCACCAGATTATTATCTTTGTTAGAATGACATTGTTTGGCATGTTATTGGACATTCAACCTTAGCATGCATTCTAAACAAAATATTAAAACGTGCCGGTACATGGCCTAACTAAAAACCGATTTCCTCGAGCCTAAAGGAATTGGTACGTCACCTAGGGTTCCTGTAATAAATATCTTGAGTCTTCAAGTATGATTGCCTCGTCCTTTGCTCCGTCTCAAGTACATTAAAAAAACATAATACTAAATTTACAATAAAATTAATCTCAAACTAATTTTACATCAACAAATTTAGAAACCTCGATTTACATTCGAGGGGAATGAGATGAAAAGAGAATGTAGATTGAGAAGAAAAGAAAGGCAGGACACGCAGGCCCTATTAAATAAATTACAACCATACATACCCTAAAATTTTAAAACATTCACCATAGGTCTAAGGCTCATGTACCAAGGACCATGCAATATACAAACAAGTACATGGCATACATTTAAAAAACAATCAATTTTTGAATTGGGTGGGTTAATTATTATTACCCCCTGACAATTTACAGATCTACATTTGGCCCAAAAGTTTTGAAACTTTACAATTTGGCCCCCACGCACTCGCAAGTGCGCTCGCTGCGGCGATGGGTTAGATCACCTCAGTGTGCGCTGATTAACGTTGTGGTCACACTTCATGTGCACTCGCCACAGTGATGGGTTATATCGTCGCGGTGAGCTTTGACTACGAACAACGTTCGTCCTGAGGACGATCGCCATGGTGATGGATTATATCGCTATGGCGAGCGCTAATTTTGCAATCAGCGTGAACGCCAACAATGCACGCCACAGCGAGCATACACTGATCTGTAGCACCAGATCAGTTCAACCAGCCACCAATAATATGCCAAACGGATTTTGCAATCAATCCACTGATTTCAACAAAAATCCATAACCAAATATTCCAAAGTTGCAGATCATCAACAAATTTAAATTAATCAATTAATTGATTTCTTAAAACATGCTCTCATGGCAGATTTTGTGTAGATTCTTCAAGGCAACATGTTATCAATCAAATACATGTAATCAACCATCCACATAAAAACAGTAAAATTTGGTACCCTAGGCTCTAATACCACTGTTAGGAAACGATCCAGTTATGCAGCGGAAAACAAAAATATTTATGACATGAATCGTTCTATAGAACCAAGATCAAGGCACAAATTTATAGTTTATATATAAAATAAGAATTAGCAGATTTTACTTTAGAGGTTTAAGAAATCATACGCACGTTTGGAGGCTCCTCCAACTTGTCTCTAAACGTATTTCACTACCGACCCAAGTGTAGGATCGAACCGAAGTAGTCCACATGAAAATAACCTCAAGGAATTAAAGAGGGATTTGCTAGATCCTCTTTAGCCTTTAAGAACCAAGAAGAAATCAAAGTGTATTTGATTTTAGCCAAAATTGCAATCTAGTGTGAGAGAATGCAAAGGGGCTAGATATTTTTCTTTTTGAATGAAATGAATTAATCAATTTATTTCACAAAGTGTGCACTTGTATAGTGCACACTTTGTATCCAAACATCTCAACCACCCCTTGTATCCAAACATCCCCTTTAAGATATTTTAATTTTAATTTATCATTATCTTAATTAAATTCAATTAATATATATTTATAATATATATATTAACATTTAAAAATAATGATAATTTATTTAAATATATACGAACACATATTTAAACGTAATCTCACTCATTTAATTTTAATATCAAATTAAATAAAGGCTACAACCTCAGCAAATTTAATTGCATAGTGAAATTACCAAAATACCTTTTCGCCTAAAAAGACGAAAACGTCATTCTTCGAAACTAACTCTTAAATTATCTTCTATGTGTGTGACCCATAGGCTCCTTATCATATCGGTAGTGTGTAGTATCGTGATTAACACCAATTAATCGTCTCACTACACACAAACAAAGATTGGCCCGTAGCAAGGCATCATGGTCACTCGATAGATTCAGATTCAGCGAAGCAGCTACCTATCAATGATATGGTTACCGTACAATCCGATCCTTTCATCATCCATTATCTCGACGAGACCGAGGCATAGAAATAGTGTCAACCTTCAGTTACTCTTGATATTATGTATTCAGTTACTGGACCAATGACTTGTATAATAAACTAGATAGAGCAACATCTCAATCCCATTGTGGCCACAGTTTTAGTGTCATTGCCATTTACCGAATTGCGCCGTGAGATAACTTCTCCTATACCCGGGAATGATGAATCCTCTATCTATCCACCATAGTCTTGATACACTCCTTAATGCAACGAATCACTACCGTATTGATAGCTCTAAATAGAACTGCATTAGGCTAGTGTCAAACTGCACCAATCGGTGCACAAGGTGCTCTGGTGATCTCAAGTCTAAGGATCACATGCAGCACCATTCGTTAGAGGATTTGTTCCATAGACATTGGGGCTACCATCCATATGGAATCCTCTGGTGGGTCATTCCAGTGAACTTGCCTACAGCAAGCACCCATGTGTTGCACCAGGTTGTCACCAAACAACCTTGACAAGTGAGATCAGTCACTGCCTTTCGACAAGGTCGTTCAACACTATGATAGCCTTACCGTATTATCTGTGCCCTTTACTTCAGAATAATACTGGGGCTACGGACGTTTCTAGAATGGCCACCATATGTGCTCATAGGGTTCTCACTATCAAGATTTGAAACACTTGATGCCCTCGTCACGGTTCTACCATTCTAAAGACATATATCGATACATACAATGATGATTTACGAGATATAGTACAAAATGCCTTTTATTGATCAATGAACATTATTACAAAGAGTCAATTCTACAATAATTGATTGGCTCTACCTACTCTAACAAGACATATGTATGGTTTTGTTCGCTATGTTTACCTTTCTTAGTTTCAATGTTGAGAATATCCTTATTTTTCAAATGAAGAACATATAATACGTTATATAATCTTGCAATTCCAAATAGAATACCATTCAAAATAAAGGACAACAATCCATTAGAAATCTCAAAATGATATCCTATATTATCCAAAACGGATACTGAAATAATGTATCCAGAAATCGCAGGTACAAAATAACAGTCTTTGAGTTCTAATAGTAAGCTCGAAGGCAAAGACAAACAATAAGTCCCTACAGCTAATGCAACTACATGTGCTCCATTTCCAACTCGTAGATCCACTTCTCCCTTGGCGAGCAATCTACTCTACCTTAGTCCCTACACATCAATACAAATGTGAGTAGTACATCCTGTGTCAATGAACCAAGATGTTGAGGGAGAGAAGTTAATCTCAATCATAAACATACCTGAAGTCGAAGCATTTGACTTCTTCTTGTTTGTGAGGAAAGTCTTGTAGTGCCTCCTCTAGTGGCTAGGCTTGCCACAATAGAAGCAGACTACCTTCCCACATTTCCCAATGCCACCCGCAGGCTTGAGAGCATCATGCCCTTTAGGCTTAGGCTTAGGCTTGGGCTTAGGATTGGCCTTGGCCTTTCCCTTGCCCTTACCCTTTCCTTTACTAGCAACTACTAGTAAACAGGCTTGGACTTCTTCAAGTCCTGCTCTGTAGTCCTTAGCATGTTCAAAAGCTGTGACAGGGTTTTCACCATAGCATTCATATTGAAGTTCATTATGAATGGTGCATAAGAGTTAGTCAAGGATTGCAGAATTAAATCCACTTGTAATTCTGCATCCAACTCAAACCCCAAAGTCCCAAGCCTTTCCATGTACTCGATCATTTTGAGCACATGTGGGCCAACTTAGGCTCCCTTGGTCAGGCGACTTCCAAACAGTGCTTTTGACACCTTGTACCTCTCATGTCGAGCATTCCCTTTGTAAAGCTCCTTGAGGTGTAGTATAATGGCAGCAACATCCATATTCTCATTCTACGTTTGCAGCACTAGTGCCATCGATGCTAACATCACGCATTGAACGCCATCAACATCATCAAGTAACTTTTGATAATTATCCTTTACTTCCTAAGTGGCATCAAGATCAGGCTCAGCCATGTATGGCTTATCAAGGATATACAATTTCTTTTCGGACTTAAGTATAATCCAAAGATTATGATACCAGTCCGAGAAATTGGATCCATCCAACCTGTTTTCTTTCTCGATTACCGGTTGCAAGTTCATAATGCTCATTTTTAAGTGAATCTGCAATTCAGAAAAGTAAAGTCAATATAATGTTTATTATTTCTTAATATGGTCTTTTATTAAAAAACACTCTCACTATTTTCCTCAAGCCAATAGCCCTCACTATTAACTCAGAAAAGCCCTTTGGCTTTGCTAGTGGACTGAGATCCCATCTGGCCCGTTTCAAACCTTCGTTGTGGCGAACAAGCCAAAATGGGTTGATTAGGTAGGCTAACAAACTTAATCCACAACAGTTGATAGCTCCCAATACCAACCTCAAATGTGAAGTAAGCCAACAAGCCAATCACACAATCCAACGGCCTAGCCATCGTCCTCAAGTGTGATTTCCAGTATCAGTAGAGTGGACACTACATGTCGCATCGTACACTCAACATGTGTACTTCTCTACTATTCCTATGATGTGTTTATCAACCTTCGCTGTGGCGAACAAGCAAAACTTCCATTTTAAGTCGTCCCATTATCATTAAGGAAAACTCCAATGAATTTTAACCTCCCACTGGTAGAAATGTACCCTTCGTTGTGGCGAACAAGGTTCCGACGAATAGTGGTTTGATTAAAACCATGGTGATGGAAGGCATATGTGACTTAACATATCTTATTTGAGGGTTTTTACTTAATGTCTCACCAGATTATTATCTTTGTTAGAATGTCATTGTTTGGCATGTTATTAAACATTCAACCTTAGCATGCATTCTAAACAAAATAAAACATGCCAGTACATGGCCCACTAAAATTGATTTCCTCGAGCCTAGAGGAATCGGTGGGTCAACCTAGGGTTTAAAAAAAAAATCTTCGATCTTCAAGTTATTCCTCTTCATAGCTCTTTCGTTTCTTCTTCACGATCATTACAAATAATTTTATAATAAAAACCTATTCTAATTTACATCAACAAAATAGAAACCTCACGTTACATACGAGGGGAGTGAGATAAGGAGAAGAAATACATGAAGATTTAAGAGAGAGAGAGAGAGGCAAGACACGCAGATCCTATTTGTCTATAAAAATTACAAACAAACCCAAAAAAACAATAAACAATAGGTCTAAGGCTCATGTACTGGGCACCATGCAATTATCAAACAAGAACATTCCATACATTCAAAAACAATCAATTTTTGAATTGGGTGGGTTGAATTATCAAGTTACCACCTTAAACATGAAGAATGAATATTGGCTTTAAAGGTTAAAAAATTACAATTTAGCCCTTATACAAAAAACAGAAAGCAAAAACGAAATAGTAGGTTTCTGGCTGCGGCGAAGAAATTCTTTGCCCCGGCAAAGTTACTGCACACATGGTCGTTACGGTGAAGTTTTATTTTGCCGAGGAGATTGTGAATTTCTAGAAAACACAAATCGTTCCAGAGAGTTTTATGCCACGATGAAGGTTTATTTCGTCATGGCTAGATCTACTTGATAATTTAGAATTCCCCGACATTCCAAAATTTTGCCCTGGCGAAGGTTTATTTCACTGCGGCCAGATTCACTTTTTGCATCTTGCCGCGACGAAGTGTTATTTTGCCACGGCTAACGTCGCAAAATAGTGAATTAGGCACAGTAACGTCTTTTGTAATTTTTCACATAATGACACAGATCCAAATCAAATCGAATGCTTAAACATTCGACCAGGACACCAACCAACCAATACACATTCAATCAACACATTATTTAATCAATTGATTAATTAAGACATTCAACATACATAATTTTTCCAGATTAAAAAAAAAAAAAACACTTCAAATCATGCAATAACATGTTATCAAACAAATATACATGTTATTAAACATCAATTAAACAATATAATCTAATACTCGAGGCTCTGATACCACGGTAAGTAATTGATCTACCATACGTAGCGGAAAACAAAAATTCAATCAGTAAATCAATTACTTTCTTTGCCAAGATCAGAGTATAGATTATACTGTTTACATTTTTATAAAAAAAATCTGTATAAAGTAAATCTATTCAAGGATTAGAATACCTACGTACGTTTGGAGGCTCCTTCGAATATCTCTGATTTCGCACACGAACACTGTTCACCAGTTATTGTTCATTGGTTACTGTTCACCATCTACTGTTCACATGATTCTTCACTAATCGATCCAAAGTAGGATCGTATTTACTGAAGTCCACATGAAGATAATCTGTAGAACCCTTGATTATTTTGCTAGAACAATCAAGGGCTTCAAGAATCAAGAAAGAAGAACAAGAAAAGTTTTCTTCTTGAGAGAGAGAGAGATAGGGTGGCTAGGGTTTTAATTGAATGAATAATTCTCTCCTTGTTTTAATTTTAAGTTGCACTTATATAGTGCAACAATTAAAACCCCTCCACTTAGGAATAGCCATGGGCTCTAACCCTAGTTCGCCCTTGCAACCAAACACACCCTTTATGGTATTTTAATTAATTAATTATTATTATAATTAAAATAAATTAATATATAATAATACATTAACTTTTAATTAATAATAATAATTCATTTAAATATATACAGAGATATATTTAAATATAATCTCACTAATTTAATTTTAATATTAAAATTAAATATAGGCAACAACCTCAGCAAATTTAATTGCACTGTGAGATTACAAAATACCCTTTCTTCCTAAATGATGAAAATACATTTTTCACAAATTGATTCATAAAATATCTTCTAAGTGTGTGACTCGTAGGCTCCTCATCATATCGGCAATGTGTAGTATCGCAATTAACATCGATTAATTGTCCCATTACACACAGACTAAGATTGGCCCCTAGCAAGGCATCATGGCCACCCGATAGATTTGAATTTAGCGAACCCGCAACCTATCAACAGTATGGTTACCGTGCAATCAAATCCTTTCATCATCTCTTATCTTATCGAGACTGAGGTGCAGAAATAGTGTCAACCTTAGATATCCTCAACATGTTTGTATTCAGTTAATGGACCAATAACCGGAATAATAAATTGTATTGAGCATCAACTCAATCCCACTGTGGCCACAGATTTAGTGTCATTGCCATTTATTGAATTACCTAGTAAGATAACTTCTCCCGTACCCAGGAGTGATGAATCCTTTGTCGATCCACCTTAGTCTCAACACACTTCTCAACGTAGACAATCACTACCGTATTGATAGCTCTGAATAGAACTACGTTAGGCTAGTGTCAAACTACACCAATTGGTGCACAAGGCACTCCGGTGATCTCCAGTCTAAGGATCACATGCACCACCATCTGTTAGAAGATTTATTCCATAGACACAGGGGTTACCATCCATATGGAATCCTCTGGTGGGTATGTTCAGTGAACTTGCCTCTAGCAAGCACCCATGCATTACACCAGGTTGTCGGCAAACGACCTTGACAAGTGAGATCAGTCACTGCCTTTCGACAAGGTCGTTCAACACTATAATAGTCTTACCGTATTATTTGTGTCCTTGGTCAGAATGATACTGGGGCTATGGATGTTTCTAGAATGGCCACCATATGTGATCATAGGGTTCTCACTATCAAGATTTGAACCACTTGATACCCTCACCACGGTTCTACCATCTTAAGAACATATATCATTACATACACAATATAGAAGAATATGCCTTTTATTGATAAATAAACATTTATGACAGAGTCAATTTTACAATAATTGATTGGCTCTAAGGCACCTACTCTAACACATAAGGCAGCCATAGTTGGACAATAGCAGACATCAAGGGAATTAGCCCCACTATGTGCATGCATAAAGTGTTGTTGGAGGAAGATGCCAAACCAACTAGGGAAGCTCAAAGGAGGTTGAATCCGTATTTGCAAGAGCTGGTGAGAGTTAAGGTGTTGAAATTACTTGATGTTGGGATCATTTATCCTATTTCAAACAGTAAGTGGGTGAGTCCAGTTCATATGTTACTAAAAAAGTTGGGCATTACTGTGGTAAGAAATTCTTATGATGAGTTAGTGCCGACTAGGATGACAATAGGATGGTGGGTTTGCATTGATTACAGGAAGTTGAATGTTGCAACTAAAAAGGATTATTTTCCTCTTCCTTTTATTGATCAAATGTTAGAAAGATTGGTTGGTTATTCTTATTATTGTTTCCTTGATGGTTTTTCAGGTTACAATTAGATTCCTATCGCTCCAAAGGATCAAGAAAAGACAACATTCACATGTCCATTCAAAACTTTTGCGTATAAGAGGATGCCTTTTGGATTGTGCAATGCTCCAGCCACATTTCAAAGATGTATGATGTCCATCTTTTCTAATATGATTGTAAAATTTATTGAGGTGTTATGGATGTTTTTTCTGTTTTTGGGTCATCATTTGATAAATGCCTTGATAATTTAACTTTGGTTTTGAAAAGATTTGTTGAAACAAATTTGACATTGAGTTGGGAAAAGAGTCATTTCATGGTGACGCAGGGAATTGTTTTAGGGCATGGGGTATCTAGTAGGGGTAAGTAGACAAAGCTAAGGTTGGTTTGATTGCTAAATTGCGGCCACCCACATCTGTGAAAGGTGTGCGAAGTTTTCTTGGTCATGTAGGTTTCTATAGGCTGTTCATAAAGGATTTTTCTAAGATTAGTAGGCTTTTGTGTAATCTCTTGGCTAAAGAAACACCTTTTATTTCAATGATGAATGCTTGAATGCTTTTAATATTCTAAAAGATAAACTCACATTTGCACCTATCCTTATGTCACTTGATTGGTTACTTCCATTTGAGTTGATGTGTGATGCTTTTGATTACTCATTAGGGGCAGTTTTAGGACAGAGAGTAGGAAAATTACATCATGTTATTCATTATGCGAGTCATGCTTTGAATGATGCACAAATTAACTACTCGACCACTGAAAAAGAATTATTGGCTATTGTGTTTGCTTTAGAAAAATTCTGCTCTTATTTGATTGGTTTTAAAGTGAATGTGTTTTCAGATCATGCTGCATTGAGATATCTATTTAGTAAAAAGGATGCTAAGTCCAGGTTAATCAGATGGATTTTATTATTGCAAGAGTTTGATTTGACTATCAAGGATAAGAAGGGAAGTGAGCATGTAGTGGCCAATGATGCGTGTTTTCTACAACATGCAAATGTAGCAAGTATACTAGTCGCACAAGTAATAGAGTGATGAGTAGAGTATCATTCCCACGAGGATAGTGTTACTAAGTACCGATTTCCCTAGTTTAAGTCCTAATTGAAGAAACATTAAATTGGATTGATAGAAAATTTACAACTAAATACAAATTAACAGAATATAAATGAATGATAATGAAATTAAGGCAAAACCCAACAACTTAACTAATTAAACAATGCTAAAAAATGCTAGGGTGTTGATTTCACCTAGATACGCTAACCCAAATCATAGAATCTATTACCCAAGTTCTAATTCCTTGATTGAAAATCAAATTCTCTAAGTTGTAAAACATACCTTCTCAGGCTACATTTCCCTACTTATCCCTATTAAGCTTCCGCACCCAACAAATTGAAGATTAATAGTTCAAAGTCTTTTAAGCTTTATGGAATTCTATCTAGATTTCATAGATCGCTAAACCTATCTCTAGCGTTTGCTTAATCTACGATATTTATCCCAAGAGGCACAATCACAAATCACTTCTCAGTCTCATTGTGAACAACACACATTTGAATGGTGATCAAGCATTCAAAAGTCATTAAGCAAAGAGATAAACACTCAATCATGAAATTAAAACTCAAAGTAAATCAGTTCATATAAATTTGAATCATTGTATCAAGTTTACATCAAACCCTAGCTAAACAACTCAGTTCATACTCAAAAATGAAATAAAATAACAAAAACAAACTGAATCAAGATTCATCATTGAAAAACAAGCAAAAGATGGGGAAATCTTCTCTAATTTGAAGCCCAAATCTTCAATAATCTTCTCCTTCCATGAGCTGCCTCCCAAATGACGAACCAAGACCCCTTTTTCTTTCCTTTTCACTCTAATTTATACCTCTTTCACTTAAGGACCAAGCCCTAGCAAGCCAAAACGCGCCGTTTTATTTTTACAGCTGATGCAGGTTTCGCCGCGGTGAAGACTTTCGGGCCAAATTTGAGCCTGATAAAGTCTGAATCTGGAAAAGTGTTAAACATATGAATTGTATCCCTTTCAATTATATTTCTGGTAGTTCAAGAATCAGCACAATCCGAGGTCTACAGGTCAAGTTATGGTAGAAATACTGAAGCACGTCTAAAGACGTTTTTTTCTTCAGTTCCCAGTGTACTTTTCACGACTTCAAGCCAAGTTTTCACCCTTTTCCAGTCAGAATTAGGAAAAACCCAAAATATTAAAGCTGTAGCTCTTCTTCTTATCTTTCCAAAGCTTCTAAATTTAGGTCATTCTGAGTTTGTAAGCTAAAGTTACACAATTTACGCTCAAAACTGTCATTTATGCTAAAAATCATCGTTTAGGCCTGCACATAGAATTAGAGCTACTCGCATGAAAACGAACTACTCGCTAACAAAGACTTGCTTTTGCTTTCCCTAAAGACATTCAAGTCTTGTCTTGTCCAACGCTGGTGCAAATCGAGATCAAGAACAACGTTCGGTCGGTTCATAAAGAGATTGGGTCGGAAAATCCACCTTCTTCCCGGGCGAACTCCCCGGAGAATGCTTCCCAGGCGAATAAACCTTCCCCGGTGGACTTTCCAGAAGAATTTGAATCAGGCGAGTCAGCTTCCTCAATTGCAGTTGAAGAATCCGGTTCATCCGTTGAATAAGCAGACAAATCCGCTTTCTCAGAATCAGTTAAATTAGAAGAATTAATCCATTTCTTAAGAAAAGTGGGCGTCGCTTCAAAGCCGTCCCCGGATGAGTTCGGGGAATGATACGCTTCGCTTTTTGCTTCAAGGAAATGCCCTTGGAAGTACCCCATGCTAGTCATGAACCTGGTCATAGATGAAAGATGCTCCAAGCGACCTAGTCTCCCGGTATCAAAGGCTTCCCAGCCGCTACTAAGATGCGTTTTGTAGGACGTAAAGAATGACATCAAATAACCACTTTTCTAGACTTGTGGTGATAACAAGCCATGAAGAGCATAATCAAGATGGGGAGTATCACCTCATTGAGACTTTTCCTGATGAACAACTTTTTTCCATCCTTGGAAAAGAACCTTGGTATGCTGACATTGTGAATTATCTTGCATGTGGTATAATTAACTCTGATTTGACATTGCAGGAAAAGAAAAAATTCTTATCCACTGTTAAGCACTACTTCTGGGACGATCCTTATTTGTTTAAAAGTTGTTTAGATCAAATAATAAAGAGATGTGTCATTGACTCAAAGTAGCAAGACATTTTAAGACATAGCTATGAATCACCTTGTGGAGGACACTTTGGTGGTAAGAAAACGGCACTTAAGGTACTGGAATCTGGATTCTATTGGCCATCCTTATTTAAAGACGCTTTTACCTTTTGTGCAGTGTAAAACCCCCCTCCAGTCAGGTATCCTCTGAATATCCCTCAATGAGAATCCCGAGGATACATGTCTGGAGAACGAGTTGTATTTAAAAAAAAAATCCGTATAAGGATAATAATAATTATCCAAAACATGCATATAAAATATCACGCAGGATCTAAACTTATAATTTACAAACTTTAAGAAATTACAAGATCAAAACATATTTATAGGGTGGAAGTTCCAAATGTATTCACAGATATTTATCATTTACATATTACATCAAGATAAAAATATCGAGTGATAATAAATCATCTCCCCTCACGTGTAGTCCCGCTGTCTCTAGCATCCCTCGCTTCTAGTCTACCTGCAAAGCAATCAACAATGGTGAGCGCTAATCGCTCAGTAAGGAATGATCCGTTTATCTGTTAACACATCATTATTCTTACATCTAGGGTACTTCCCCTTTTATACTATTCATATGCTTTTCACATTTTATCCCAGGCATATAAACATCAATGTGTACACACACATCACATATCATGACATAACATCTAAAACATCTAACATGAGTATAAATCATTCATGATGTAAATAACATCATAACTCATGTAATGCAACTAAATGCATATGAAACATTAACATCTAGCCGATCGGACCTTTCTTAGCATCTTAAGCACTTCATATCATTAGACTCAAATTTCATCTAGAGCTCATATCATCGGGAGGCGTGCTTACGCGTTATTTAGCATCTAAAGCCATATTCATCTTTCCTCAACCGGTATACGAGGATATGCTTACGCATTTTCCATCGTGTCTATATGCATCTCTATCATTTTTATTTGCATTCTAACATCTATGGCATGTAAATACATATTTTGGTGAGCTTAATACTTTTAATTCATCTAGGATTATCAATCCACTTACATTACCTCTTGCTCACATACATCATCTTAAAACATGTATTATATTGCATCTTCATGCCATTTCATAACATTAATCATGTATTAACATCATGACCATGTATATCTTTCAAATTCATCTAACTAATGGGTAAACATTAGTACATGTTATACTTACAATGATACATTAATAATCAATTCATAATATAAGAATGATTATGTTAAATCTTAAACTTTAATAACCAGTTTATGCTTCAGGCCATTTTCATCCTTTTCTCAAACGAATTGGCTCTTGGCAAAACATAAAAGTATAGGTTGTGTCTTAGCTTTCTAATGCTTCAAGAATCATCTCATTTCAATTTTTATAACTCAAGTTATGGTCGAAATACAGAAGCAGGGTTACCAAAACCCCTAAGCCCATTAAATCCGAATTTTCATATTAACTATGCCACATCAAATCCTATTGACATTAACCAATAGGTTAACTTGTGGATCAAATAAACCTCCCCTTAGTCTTTAACATCTTAAAGGAAGTGTAAATCTCATTTCCATAATCCTTCATTATTGCTATAACATTGTAAGCTAATGCAAACACACATCAACACTTCTAATAGCAACCATTCAACACCATGTGGCCTCCAATACTACAATTTTTGCCACAATCAGTATCCCACCTTCATTTTCTTCAATCAAACATAACAACTCATAAAACATAAAGAGCAATAACTTCATGTATAATGAATTCAAGGCAATAAGTAGAATAAATGAGTTCAACTACACTTGCCATCAACTAATTGTATGCCTTAAAGCCTTAATTTAAGGTTTCATAAAAATCTACAAACCCTAGCATAAACCCTAAAGTCATGGGAGGTTCTTCCTTAGCTTTTTAAAGACTTCTCTAACAAATCCTTTGCCTTTGACTTCTTTTACACCTTAATCCTACATATATAACATTATACCTCAACATCTACCTCAAATCTTCAAATACATCAAAACTAAAGTTTTAATCCTTACCTTAAACCCTTCAAATTGAAGATCCAAGGCTCCTATCTGTTTCTCCTTGAAAAATTATGCAAAACTCCTTGAAAACCTAGAGAAGAAAGCTTGATTCATGGAAAGTTGGGGAAAATGGAAGAAATGTTGAAGAAAGGCTCTTCCTTTGGCTTGAACGAATTTCATCTCCTTTATAGGAATATTTCATTATTTCCAAAATTATGCAATTGGCCCAATTATTTTAATTGTATAACCATAAGTCCTTAATTCTTCATATAAGCGCATTTGGTCATTTCACACTAGACATAATTATTACTTAATTAATGCATTAAATGCAATGAAGCCTACTCATCCTTGACTTTTCAATGCTTATCCATAGGTAAAATAACCATTTTGCCCCTAAGCCTCTTTATGGATAATGATTCATACCGTTCCAAATGAATTGACTATTTTGCCCTTAGTTAGATTTATGCTTTTAACTAAAAATAAACATTTAAAGGCTATTTTGAGTTAGGAACATACCTTTGACATCTGTGGCATTACATGCAGGATGTGATCGTTGCCAACGGACAAGGAATTTGGTAAGAGGGATGAGATGCCACTAACGACATTTATGCGGTTGAGTTGTTCGACGTGTGGGGCATCGACTTTATGGGTCTGTTTCCTAACTCTTTTGGTTATACTTATATACTTGTCAATGTTGATTATGTTTCAAAATGGATTGAGGCAATTGCCACAAAGACTATGATAGTAAGGTTGTACTAGTTTTTTAAAGACTTTATTTTTACCCATTATCGTACCCCAGAACTATTATTAGTGATGGGAGGAGTCACTGTTGTAACAAGTCTTTTGCAGCATTGTGAAGAAGTGCGATATTGAACATAAGGTGGCAACTCTGTATCCTCCTCAAACTTCAAGGCAAGTAGAAGTAAGTAACATGCAAATCAAGGCCATTTTGGAAAGAACACCATGCATATCAAGGAAGATTGGGCGTGAAACTCAATGATGCTCTATAGGCATATGAACAGCTTTCAAGACTCCACTCGGGATGAGTCCCTATAGGTTGGTCTTTGGAAAAGCATGCCATCTACCAAGGAATTAGAGCATAGGGTCTATTGGGTGATCAAGAGATTGAACCTTGACATCGACAAGGTTGGACAAGGTTGGACAAGAAAGGAAATTGAACCTAAACGAGTTAGATGAGCTTAGGAATGAAGCGTATGAGAACGCTAAGATCTACAGGGAGAAAACTAGGTTGTACCACGACAAAGTAATACGAAGGAAAGATTTCCAATCAGGTATGAAAGTGTTACTTTATGACTCATGGTTGCATCTTTTTCCCGGGAAATTGAAGTCAAAATGGATTGGGATTCATAGTCCGAGAATTGTTCCCTCATGGAGCAGTGGAGATAGAAAACCTGAAGACGGGAAACTGATTCAAGGTTAATGGGCACACGGCTAAAGGCTTACTAGGAAACTTATGCTCCAAACAAGGAACTGGAGTACTTCAATGATCCTGAATGACAATTGAGCGTTCCATCTAGCTTAAGATGATAAACAAGCGCTTTTCGGGAGGCAACCTGAATGTTTCTTTCTTTGTTTGTCTTGTTTCTATTTTATTGTTTTTTGTTATTTATTATTTCTATTTCATATTATTATTTTAATTACATTAGGAGTGTCTTATTTTGTATTTTATTTTGTGTTTAATTTTCAGGAAATCTAACACTTAGTTTAATTTTTCCAGGAAACCACTTACACATCACAACGTAGATTATTCAAGTTGCGGTGCAATTGCATCGTTAGACCTAACAATGACACAAACGTGCAATTAGGCTGCAGTGGAAATCATCATGCCACGGCGAAAAAGCAACGATTTTGAAATTCAAGTACGTAAACACAGCATGGCACAAAATTTTAGGTCGCGGTGCATTTATGCCATTCTTTATTTTAAGTGTGAAAACCCAAATCAAGCCGCAACGCAATTAGCAGACTATAAAAGAAATCATTGGATCTTAGCTGGGCCGCAGCCCAGTTCTTCACTTTTCTCCCAAATTTTTCAATTGATCTGCACTCTTCTGGAAAAAATCACTTCATTCATCTTCTAAACACATCCTCAACACTTGTTTAACCTTGATTTTGTAGATTAAAGAATGATTTCGGGCTGGATTGATTTGGACATTTTTGGTTTTGGGGCAAATACATCTCAATCTAAGATTTTAATCACTGATTCCGATTGGGTAAGCATCATAGACTGCTCACTTGTGATTTTTATTGCATATTTGGTTTTGGATGTTGCGTTGAGGGTTTGATTGATTTTGGGTTTGATTGAGCAAGATTTTGATTGGATTTTGAGTTGATTGTGTATTATGTTGTGATTGGGTGTATTGGGCATTGTGTTGATAATCCATAAATATACAGTTTTATTTGATCTTTTTGTCGGATTTCAGGTACTTTCTAGTGCATCTTTACCTGAATTGGTGCTTAATTCTTTACTTTTCGTGTTTCAGGTTAAAATGGACTTTTTGAGCGAATAAAGACAAATTGGATAGTTTTGACTCAGAATTGAGCGGATTTCAGAAGATAGGAGAGTTCCGGAGCAGGACAACGATGATGAAGCTTGTTTCCAAGGTAGAGAGGAAAATCGAAGAATCGAACGAAGAGGCAAGCAGAGTGGCAGTTCTGTAAATTTCAGAACTTTGCGAAGAAATTGTCTTTGCCGCGGCGAAGTTAGGCAGAGATGATTTGGAATTTTTCATCTTTCGCCGCGGCGACAGTCAAATTATTCAGTTTTGTAAACGCACAGTTTCGTGTGTGCGTGTTTTTGGCTGGGTTTTGGACTAAGTATAAAAGAAAAACTTAACTTTTTGCAAGGGAGCTTGCGCTGTTAGGTTTAGCCGTCTTTTACAATTTCCTTAGAGAAAAAGCTTGAGTTTTTCGGATTGTAAAAGGAAGATTCAGATTTTGACTAGAGATTCTCTTTTGGGGAGATTTCTTATCTTCATCTCAGTTTCATTATGTTTAACTTGTTTATTTCTATTTTTCGTTTTGTATTGTTAATTAGCTATGAACTAATCTTCTATGGGTTAGGTTTTGATTGTAGTTTGGATTTGAAATGGGTTAAGTATTTGATTGTGTTATTTCCATGTGAATAAGCTTTGGTTGTGTGTTACTCTGGAATTAAATGCTGTATGTGATGACAAGATGAGATTGAAAAATAATTCATGTTAAGCTTCTTGGGTAATCACCATTTTAGAGTGGATGCTAGAGATAGATTCAAGAATTAATGAAATCAAATTAGGATTCTTGTGCTTAATGAATTTAGAATTATTAACCTTCAAATTGTTGGGTGCGGAATGTTAATAAGGATGAATAGGCAAACATAGCCCGAGAGGGTATGTTAACATATTAGTGAATCCGATTTACAACCATTGCGCATGAATGTGAAAATAGTGTAACTCTTCGGTTTAACCCATAAAAGTCCAAACGAAGTCAAAACCCTACCCGTTTTACTAGAATTGATATTCTGTGTGTCGTTTTGTTTTCTTAGTTAAGATTTAATTCTCTGTTTACTTGCATTTTTGTTTTCTTTTTCATTACAAATTGATCCCACCAATCCAAAGAATTCGATTTCTTCAACTTGATAACGTAGGAAACTTAGTGCTTTGCTACAGTCCTCGTGGGAACGATATCGTACCCATCACTCTATTACTTTATGCGACTAATGCACTTGCTATTCTTTGCATGTTGTAGTAAACACGCATCAGCTATGACTGCCATGTAATTGGGCATTGGGTGAGATTGTTGGTGGAGTTGTATTATTATGTGATTTTCGGAGTGTCGGTACCCAGATTTATTGTTATGGCATCACACAATGGGGGTAGAGATGTGGCCAGTTCTAGTAGAGGTCTTGGAGGCCCCTCATAGGACACCCATGATCCTAGATTTGTGAGTTCATATGTTGAGGATTGGTATAAGGATAATGTTGTTAATAGTAGAGGATTTGTGGATGAATGAGGGTTTGATTTTAAGAGTCTTATGAGGGGATTACTGACATTATTAGTGATTTGAGTTGGGAAGAATTTACAGCCCAACCAGGAGCAACTATTTAACCTCTTGTTATGGAGTTTTATGCCAATGCCTTCGAACATAGAAATGGAAGAATTAAAATTAGAGGGAAAGAGGTGAGATTTGATGTTGAGAGGATTAACAAGATTCATGGGTTATCGACTATTTCTGAAGAGGAGGATGGTTTTTCTAGATTCCTTAAGGACCCAAATTATGATGAGGTGCTATAGAGTTTGACAGAGGGTCGGGAAGAGCGGATTCTTGGTCGGAAAAAGAGAAGAAAGGGTTTTAATGTGACTTCACTCACACTCACTCATAGGGTGTCAGAGCATTTTGTATGTGCCAAGATCTATCCTTTAGGGCAGCTTAGCAAAGTGGACACTGAGAAGGCTCTCATGATGTATGGCATATCTCAGCGGATGTAGACCAACATAGGGGATATTATCCATTTTTGGATTTTGCATGCGTCTAGATCTTCTAAATCCTCTATGTATCCCTGCCTTATGTGTATTTGCAGGAGTTATTATTGGGGATGATGAAGTGAAGAGACAACCACTTCTACTGCTGACACTAAAGTATCTCTAAAAGATTACCAATGGGGGTAAGGAGCTGTGGCCCAGGCACAACCGTGTAGATAAAGAGCCCTACACCCGTCGACATCTTCCACCTAGTCTGTACATGGTTAGCTAGCTGACTTGAGAGCAGAGATGATAGAGTGGCAGACATGGATCACAGGTGAGATGACGTATCAGGCTGAGTGCTTAAAGAGGCCTACTAGTTTATTATTTGTTGCAATCTACTGCTAAGTTAGATTTCAAATCCATAATTGTTTGATCCCTCTAACTTGTGAGTAATTAAGATTTAAGAATTTGCTGCGTCAGGAATTATTAAATCTTAAGAAGAACATTCAACTAAATTAAATACAACCGCTTGTGTTTGTGTTGTTTAGTTTCATCCCCGGCAATGGCGCTAAAATCTGGTGTGCTATCGTAGGCAAACAAAATTAAAACCTAAAAACAAGTGGTAGTGTGAGTAAGGATCGTTCCCACGGAGAGTGTCTAGCCAAGTTTTCTGTTACGTGAACAAGGCTGGGGGGATTTGAGTAAAACAGAAACAATTTTAGGAAAAACAATTCAAATTAATCACTCAAAATAACAAACCTTGGTCTAAGTCAACATCCACCTTCGAAATTTTACAACTGATCATCGATGCAAATATATATCAATTTATTTCTCCTTAGTTGTAGTTAATTAGAAAACAAGCGATCTAATTAATCTCACTACTAAACAACCATAGACAAGTGCTAAAGGTTTAATCTAGTAGCAGCCTTAAGGGCTAGAGAAATCGATGAAACTGAACAACACAAACACAAGCGGTTGTATTTAATTTAGTTGAATGTTCTTCTTAAGATTTAATAATTCCTGACGCAGCAAATTCTTAAACCTTAATTACTCACAAGTTAGAGGGTTCAAACAATTATGGATTTGAAATCTAACTTAATAGTAGATTGCAACAAATAATAAACTAGTAGGCCTCCTAGTAATTAAATGAAACAATCATGAAAATAGGCATAGAAGAACATCCAATACTCAAAACATAAATTGAACACTAAAAAAAACAGATTAGATCTCACAGTTTATTGATTCCAAGGCCTCCATTTCCTTCGACCAAGTTATGAAAGTTTTAGCCACTCATGGCCATAATCAAAAACTTAAAAAAGAAAAATTCCAGAAGAGAGAAAGAGAGGCGTGTGTAATCTCCTCTAATCTAATCTCTCTCCCCCTTTTAAGAATATCCAATTCAAATTTGGAATATCTACTAAATCTCCTAAAAATATTCTAATATCCTAAAATAACATTTATCCTAATCTCATTAATTGAAAAAAAAATAAAGTCCTAATGTAAAATAGGAAAGTGGTGTTTCCAGCTGTAACTTGCGTGCAATAGGTCTTCAAAACTTCCAATAATAAACTACCTAATTGACTTGTATGATAGGGCAGAATGTTCCAGAACGTCAGTAGTGCAGGTGCGTCAACTTCAAGCCCAATTAC